>NC_090920.1:2542835-2760733 GCF_040956055.1 Brachionichthys hirsutus | reverse complement strand
ATGTTAGCATGTCCAACCAGTGGAATACCTGGTTAAACACTAGCTAATGTTAGCATGTCCGACCAGTGGAACACCTGGTTAAACACTAGCTAACGTTAGCATGTCCAACCCGACAGACACCTGGTGAAAGCTGGTCAAACAAGGGGTGGGACCGGTCTGATGCCGTGCAATCATTCAGGACGCCGTTACCCCACCATGTCCTGTCAGCAGTGAACATGGAGCATGAGGCGGCGCAGCACGGGGGGGGGGGGTGAGGTACTCCAGCATTGATGCGGAGCAGGTTCATGGGTGTGAGTGTTGGTGGAGTAATTATAAGGTGCTTCTGTTGACTAATGAGCGTGGGGGGAGTGTCCGGGGAGGACGGGGACGTCGATCTTCACGCGGTTGGCAGTCAGCTCTAATTTGTGATGATGGCTCCTGGCAGCGGATGATAATTACAGACACAGGCCATGGACAGAAACCGTCACACTGCCCCCTGTCTGCAGCCGGCAGTACTGCTGCTACGCCCTAATGGATCACACCAGGGAGGGGGGGAAAGGAAAGGAAGGGACGAAAGGGGGGGGAAGGAAAGGGAGGAAAAAGGAAAGGAAGGAAAGGGAGGGAGAGAAACGGAAGGAAATAGGGAAGGGAGGGAAGGAAAGGAAGGGAGGAAAAGGGAAAGGGAGAAGGAAAGGCAGGAAGGAAGCATCTTGATGCAAACCCTCTGAAACAAATCCGCTCAGAGCCGGAGGATAAATTTGACTTGTAACCATGGGAACCAAAGACAAGCAGCACTTCAGACATGGACAGACAGAACCAGTCCTTCGTGCTCGTCCGGTTAGCGCTCAGCGACCCGACGGACCGTTCTGCTTCCTTCGCCACCCTGCCCTGGCCACGCCCTCCTACCAAATCCTGGAACTAGCTCCACCCCTAAGGTGTTGAGACGGCTGCGACGACAGCAAACGGCCGACTTCCTGTTCTTCACACAACTTCCTGTTTCATCATCGACCCCCCCCCTCACGGCTGGGCACACCTGAAGCGTCCACCAGACAGACGAACGCCTACCTGCTGGCGTCCGGTCCGGGTTTGACGCGTCCCTGAGTTCTGGCCTCCCACACGCCGTTGGCCAGCTCGTTGCCGATGGCCTTCATCACCTTGATGAGCTCCAGCGGCCATTCGTCCAGGTCCAGAGACCGGACCCGGGACAGGTGGGTCCCCAGGTTCCGGTGGATACCCGAACACTCGATGCAGATCAGCGCCCCGAGGTTCAGACTGGCCCAGTCCGGGTCTTGGTGAGAGAGGAGGAGGAGCAGTTTAAAACACAAGCGTGACCTCCTCACCTGAGGAGGGGGCGGGACTCACTCTGAGCGTCACAGTCGGCGCAGCGGCCGTTTCCTCGGATGGTTCTGATGGTCAGCAGAGCCTGGGCCTCGGTCCGGCTGGTGAGACGCGACTGGAACAAAGACAACAAGCACGTCAGCACCAGAACCAGGTCCGTTTGATGGTACCTGCGACGGGCCAAGAGGTTGGACTCCAGCGGAACCGGTCTGAGCCGCCCCAGCAGCCGCCTGACTGGAACCGGTACCAAAACCACAATCACTGGACACCAGCCCGGGTTTTGTTCTGAGACAGGCGACACCAGAACCTGAACGGTTGCCCCATTTCAGGCTGAAGGCGTCAACGCCAGAGAACGAGTAGGGGGGGGGGGGGGGGGGGAGGGGCGGGGCTCTGGTGGACGTTGGGTCCAATCACAGCCCGAGAGCCTGAGGCGTCAACACAGCGGGCCGAACCGAGACTGGCAGCGCGGAAGCTGAGCGCCAGTAATTACTAATCATGAGTGGGGTGGGGGGGGGGGGGGCAGACTGAAGAGGGTCGCTCGGGTCGCTCACCTTGTTCTTGCTGCTCTCACAGGACTGCAGGCAGGCCAGGATCTGGCTCTCGATCACCTGGACCCAGGCGTCCCGGTCCTCGTACGACCCGGCTTCAAAATGCCACATCTGGCCCGTCAGCGACACGATGGTGAACTCCAGGTTCTCCTCGGGTTCTGTTGGGAAGAACACTGGAACAATGAGCACAGCAAGGGTTCTGGAGGACCGGCAGTGATGTCATCTCTGCTGTTGGGGGGGGGGGGAGGGGTCAACTGTCAAACAATTAAGCCACACCCACAGGAAGTCCCACGCTGCACCAACGAGATCGGGTGCGTAGCGTAGCATAGCATTTTGCAGCCAAAGATGGACGTCTCACCCCTCAGGAGGGGACGGAGACCAAACTAAGAGGTCCAATCCAACACAGGGAACATTAGCGCTGCAGGTACGCACCGTTAGAACATTCGGAACCCCATCTTGTGCCCCTCATTCCAACGTTTGGTGGGAAGGTTCCACGAAACCGACACGTTGGAGCGATATAGCGTTTAACGCTGTCGCGGTTCAGGACCGACACCGCAGGTCCAAAGCTCGGCTACCGAGCGTCTCCGGGTCCTGGTCCTTCCTCAGATGCGTAGCAGCGATTGAAAGCAACATTGCCCATGTTCTAGCTCTTTTAGCGGGTCTCTGAGTTTTCTATGCTAGTAGCAGTTAGCAGCTAACCTTGAGAAGAGAATGTCTGCAGAGTGGACAGATAGAGGACGAGCTCAGACTTGATGCCGGGGTGACGGGGTTCTGGTGTCTCTAGGCGCCTTCGTGCTACGTGTCCATTGAGACATTGCTAGCTATGTGCGTGTCAACAACATGGCCGCGTCTTCAACGTGGCGCTAGGATTCGACCGCTGAGGTGCGTTCGGGTCCAGCACCGGCCTGTTTTTGCTCCTGGAGCAGGATTGGTGCGTCTGGACCAGAAACCTTCTGGAACCGTCGCCATCCCGACCGGCGTGAGGCAACGTGTGTGAACGTTAGCGGGCCACGCCTCCGTGCCGCTGTACACAATCAACGTATGCATGAGGCCCAATCACAGGTGGAGCGGCGGCGGCGACGGCTTGGTAATTACCGCCAGCGCTTCCGGCTACGGCGGCGACATTCACGCAGACAGAGGCGGCGCCGAGGCAATTTGTGAACTCTGACACGGCTAACCTTTAACGGCAGGAACGAAACAAAGCCAATACACGGCATTTACACGACGCAGGGTGGGGGGGCCACGCCGTGCATACCGGCCGTCGTGGGGGGGGGGGGGTGTAACCGAGCCAGCAGAGAGTGTGAGGAGGTGCAATGAGAGGGGAGGCGGGAGGAGAGACGGCCTCAGGAAACACAAATTAAAAGCCTTAAATGTCGCCGCACACTGGATCGCTTTGCGACACAGGTCATTACTCGTCATATTATTGTCAGCCTTTCACAACATTAATAACCTGGAAAGCATCAGAGGCGCCTGTTCCCAAGCCCCCCCCCCCCCCACAACCGCGGAGACGGTCGCCGTGACGCCGCATCCATTGCAGTTCACCTCCTTCTCTGGACTCCAGAGTCTCTGAGGACGGGCGACAGGAGGCGCCCAAAGACAACGCAAGAAAAGATGCACAGTGTGGACGACAGGCGTCTTCCCAGGGGAGGTGTCCTCCTTCGGTTTGAAGAGGGGGGGGGGGGGTTCAAGGAGGGAGGGGCGGTATGACCGGCAGGTCACACGACCCCAGAACGCCCCGATGGGGAGGTCATGAGAATGAGAAAGAACTTAATGGAGCCACAGAGATAAACGTGCTGCTGCCTTTACCAGGCCTAGCCTAGCCTAGCCTAGCCTAGCCTAGCCTAGCATAGCATAGCATAGCATGCTACGCAGAGAAACATCATGACTGAACAATGTGAAGAAAAAGGAGCCTCATCCTCAGTCATCCAATCACAGGAGGAGAGTTGAATGAAAGCCAGCTCTGGGGGCGTCGCCCACAGACGGCGGTCCCCCCGTGAATGATGCCGGGCCTCGCTCTGACACCGCCATGCTTCACCTGGCGCCGGGTGTGACAGGCGGCGCGCCGCCGCCGGCCCGCTGCTTAATGGCTAAATTGGGAAGACGGTTACTAATCGCTTATTGAATAATGAACACGACACAGCTGATAAAAAATTTCAACACTGGATTATTTATAATATTTCACTTAAGCCTCTCTGGCTGACTAATGGGGGACAAGTCTGCCGAGGGGACAGCGAGGACGAAGACGAAGAGAGGACTGGATGGGACGCAGCGTGAAGGAGGAAATAAATAGTCTGCATGCTCTGAATCCCAACGACATTTACAATCACCGACGATGCCCCGCCTTCAAACAGGATGGCCCCGCCTTCAAACAGGATGGCCCCGCCTTCAAAAAGGATGGTTCCGCCTTCAAGCAGGATGTCCCGCCTAGGAAGGATCCTGGGGAGGACAGTGACAGGGGGGGGGGGGGGGGGGGGGGGGGGGCGTTACCTTCTGCGGTACCAGAGAGGCCGTCAGCTTTGAAGTTACTCGTGCTCTTCTTCCTCCGGTGCTTCTTGCGGTTGGCGTGCGGCGATGGCGGCGGTTCCGTCTTCGGACTGGTGGTGCCGGGACTGGAGCACGTCGGGTCTCCCAGGCCCGTGTCTGTAGGTCCAGACGACAAGGAGGTAAAGATGGTCGCACTCGCTGCTGGTTCCCCAGATTCTAACCGGAGCGGTTCTGATTATTGAGGGTGTGTTTTTCCACGTTTGTCCGTAACCGTCCAGAGGCGTTATCCAATCAGAGAACCTAAATGACCGGCTGTACGAGCGGTCCAAGCCCCTGGTGGACACCGGCCCGGTCCCACACGCTGGTGTGGAGGAGGAACCGGAGGGCGAGCGGGTCCATCGGCAGAGAGGTCGGGTTGGTCTGGAAGCTGTGACAAAATAACACTCAGCTTCCATCAATATCAGAGCATGGCGGAGACTGACGTGTGTGTGTGTGTGTGTGTGCGCGTGTGTGGAGGCAGCACACGCACACACACACACACACACAAAGCCGCCTGCTGGCCGCCGCGGCGCCCAAACGGCACACGCCCCCAAGGACGGCCATAACTTATTTTACAATCGTTTAGTCTCAGCTCAAGTGGAAAATGTGACAACTTATCTCTGCTGACAAGACGCCGTCCCCCAGAGTGCAATTAACCGCCGCGGATTAACAGCCCCCCCATCTGCACGCCGCCGCCCTCCCCCCCCCCCCCCCCACACCCCAAAATGTCCTCCTCCCGCCCATCGGATGTTTGGACAGCAGCTGCACTTCCTATTTGCACCCAGGTGAAACAGCTGATTGAGCCTCGGGGGGGGGGGGGACCTGTCAGCGTCCATTTTTACTCCTCGGCAGGGGCGGGTCCAATCCGTGTTGCCTAGCAACGAGTCCTGGGTTCCAGTTTAAACTGGATCCCTTCCACTGGCGACGTCGCCGTCGACGTGACATCATTATCATCTGAAGGTGTAAACTTGGAAGCGACTGTTCGGGCCGAACCGATGACCCCTCCTAAAGGTCGTCAGACTTGTTGTCATGGCAACAGACAGGCGTAGCTGTCGGTCACCCGCCTGACTCGCCGTGTGCTCTCTTACCTGTGCTGGCTCCGGAGTTGGCGATGACGGTGGCGTCGGTCCACTGGTCGGCGCTGGAGACGGAGCAGGAGCGCTGGTGCAGCCCGTCCAATCCCCGGCTGTTGAAGGACGCCGAGCCGGCGCCGCTCGCCATCTGAGACGCCGACGAGCTGCTGGTCACCGAGCCTGAGGCAGGAAGCAGCGGGGGGTGAGCGGACGGACATGCCGACCACGGGTAACCCTAACCCTCGCCAAACGCACTGGCCCCTCCCCTTCCTCCTGTGATCTGAAAGGTATGAACCCGCTCCAGTCAGGCCAGTGGGTCCAACTGGTCCAGACGGGGGTCCACCCCCCCACTCTCTCATTACAGCTCATTAATATTCATGACGATAATTAGAGCGGAGCACGGCTCACTGAGCATCACGCCATTAGCCGGGGCCTCCTGGATCCCGGCGCTCCCAGAGCGCCACCTCGTAAGCGCTCCTCTGTGTCCAGAGTCGGACACAGAGGAGCGCTCGTTTCTCACACCACGGCTCCCTTCAGCGTTCCCTTTGATTTCGCCGCCATCGCTCTGACCTGTCGTCTGTCCCAGCTGCAGGCCGCTCATGTCCCTCGTCAGCCCGTTGGTTTTGGGATTCGCCGCGGCGCCGCTGGTGGACACGGCCCGCGGCGGCCTCTTCCCCGGGACCTTCACCGTGGTCCTCAGCAGGTCGACCTCCTTCCCGTGGACGTTCTGCATGTAGTCCTAAGAGACGGGCGATGACGTCAGCAACAGGGACAACCATGTCTCCCACCCAGTCCCAACATTCCTCCACCCCAAACTGAACCAGAACCAGTCCACACACAAAATGTCCATTTGTCCCGGTCCAGTCCAGAGGCTGGTGATTGGGTTGTCTGTCTCAGGGACAGAAACAGAAACCGGAGCAATGCTTCTGGACCGGGAACCGGGCAGTCCCGGGACTGTCAGCGCCGGACCACGCAAACTGTGATTGGCGGCAGCCATCCACAGACACGCCCACAAACACAACATCTCAGTAATGAGCTCTCCTCCGGTCTGAAGGGGCGGATCAGAGACCCGAAGGACGAGAGGCGCTTGTTAAATCCACCCACGTTTCCCTCAGAGTGGGGTGGAGTGTCAGCGCTGACCCAACAGGAGCAGGGCATTGTGGGAGGTCGGCCTCCTCTCCAACATCAAAGGGACTAGGGGAAACAAAGCTCACGCCACCCGCCGGGCCGTATTAAAACACGCCGCCAGAGCACCGGGTCCTGTGATGGTGGAGGAGCCGGAGCGCGTCTCGCCGTCCTCTTAGAGACAGCGCTCCTCTTCAAACATTCTCTCGGTGTCCCGCCTCCTTCTGGCAGCTCCGATGACAAAAGGCCAATTCAAAGCCAAGTGCTCTCGACGGCGTCCTAACAAGCCACCAGAGACCCCCGGATGCAGGGCCCGCTGGGTAAACCCTGACCACACCCCCCCGACAGATTGACCGAAGTAATTGAGTCTGCATTAGCATCGGGGAGCTTTCATCATCGTCCACACCTCGCAGCGGCGTTCAGGACGGAGGTGTGTATCGACCAGCAGCTGGCGTCCGTTCCTTCATCGGTGTTTGAGCAGAATACTGCTGACGACCCGGAAACACGGATCCATAAAAGAACAAGATCGATCGAAGACGCCGCGGCCGATGAAGGAGGAGAAGAAGAAAGTTGATGAAGACTGAGGCCGGGGCGTTTCACGAGAGACCGCGCACAGGAAGCTCACGACAGCAAGATCCTGTGATGATGCAGCCACTTAATTAGGTACAGTTAGCATGATGTAAGCTAACGTGGTCACTTTATTAGGTACAGTTAGCATGATGTAAGCTAACGTGGTCACTTTATTAGGTACAGTTAGCATGATGTAAGCTAACGTGGTCACTTTATTAGGTACAGTTAGCATGATGTAAGCTAACGTGGTCACTTTATTAGGTACAGCTAGCATGATGTAAGCTAACGTGGTCACTTTATTAGGTACAGTTAAACATAAAAGCTAATGTGCCGAACATTAGCAATGATAGTTGAAATTAGCTTCAACCTTTTTTGCCACTCATGTCAAGCTCACCTGAATATAACAGGGCAAAGCGCTGGATGAAGACAGGCTAACATTAGCTGCAGCATTGGCTAAAGATGTACTAGCTAGCAGCATTCCAAAGTTAATTTAAATTGTAGCTTTCAATCTTCTTCTATGGGCTGCAGAACACTCCGGTCAGGTGATGAGAGATCAGGTCCTGATTGGTTGCTGCCTTTGATTATGTGAACTGGTTCACTTGCTGGGAGGCGGGACTACAGGCCGAACCTGTCGGAAACAGGTGGCGCCCCCTGCAGAGTGAGGTGCGCCGCGTAGGTCTCTGTCATCCTGGCTTTGAGGAGACATTTCTTGCTAGTTAGCGTCTCCTGCCATCCTCTTAATTAGCGGCATTAATGTGATTTCTTTGCACATAGTCGAGCAATTAGCGGCGCTGATTGAGCTTCATTCGATTAGCCTCTGCAAACATGCTAATTGACGCCTGAGCTGCAGACGCCCCACGCTGACAGAAACCGGGCTTCTGGTGCTGGAGGGGTTCTGTTTATGAGTGCTAATGCGTTGTAACGCTAATCTACAGCGTCAGTTGTGCTAATGGCTGACGGACGTGTGGGCGTGATCAACACGGAGGAAGCTGGGCCACACGGCCAATCAGATGGTAGCCACACACATCGTCAGCGGTCAGGGTTCCTCTGGACAGGAGAACCAAGCAGAACATGGGCTTTATAAACATCAAAGGGTCGACAACGTGTGTGTGTGTGTGTGACCACTCAGCTCCATCCGGAGGCGGAGCAGGGAGGTGACTTCAGCTCTGAGTCTAAGGAGGCAGGAGTCAGACAGGGGGCAGTACGGAGTCTGGGGCAGAAAGGAGTCACAGATAGGGGGCAGTCCGGAGTCCGGGGCAGTAAGGAGTCACAGACAGGGGGCAGTACGGAGTCCGGGGCAGTAAGGAGTCACAGACAGGGGGCAGTACGGAGTCCGGAGCAGTAAGGAGTCACAGATAGGGGGCAGTACGGAGTCCGGGGCAGTAACGAGTCACAGACAGGGGGCAGTACGGAGTCCGGGGCAGTAAGGAGTCACAGACAGGGGGCAGTACGGAGTCCGGGGCAGTAAGGAGTCACAGATAGGGGGCAGTACGGAGTCCGGGGCAGTAACGAGTCACAGACAGGGGGCAGTACGTAGTCCGGAGCAGTAAGGTGTCACAGATAGGGGGCAGTACGGAGTCCGGGGCAGTAACGAGTCACAGACAGGGGGCAGTATGGAGTCCGGGGCAGTAACGAGTCACAGACAGGGGGCAGTACGGAGTCCGGAGCAGTAAGGAGTCACAGATAGGGGGCAGTACGGAGTCCGGGGCAGTAAGGGGGTCTTACGTGCAGGCTGGGGTGGTAGGTCAGCAGGCCGTCGTCACACAGGGTCACGTACTTCTTCTTCCACTCCTTGTTGAGGGATTTCCCGCTCCTCTTCATCAACATCCCCTGCAGACAGAAAGTGACCCGTTAAACCACACATACCCAAACTTGGACCCGACCAATCCTGTCCCAGAACTGCTTTGTGACCAGAACCCAGGGACCATCAAAACTCGGCCAGAGGCAAGCGCCCCCCCCCCCCCCCCCGATTACAGCACACGGACCGCAATCAGTGATGACATCACACCACACAGTAGGAAGGGGGAGGGGTTGTCGGTCTGGACCGGACTTAATTCAGGGGGAGACGTTTCGTCTTCAAACCTACGTCAGCGAATGAATTCTGGCCATCCATCCGTCCCGGGGGCGACACGCCATTAGTCTGCTCTGGGGGCTAATTGAACGCCGCATAGAAACCCTCATGATGGGTAATACCCTTCATTATTCACCCCCCTGGGCTTCATGACACGCGTCGCCTCATTTTACCTCCAGGGAGGGGGCGGCAGCCATGACAGCTTACAAGCTGCCCACACGGGAAAATAGATCAAAGAGATAAAAACTCCCCCTGCAGGACCCAGGCACTTCCTGCCCCGGTGAAGAATGGGGGGGTCCTGCTTCGGAAAGGTCGCTAGCTTGGGGGGGGCAAAAGATGAAGTCATCTGTTAGACATCCAAAAACGTCCACGGGCTGCAAGACGACGAGCAGCTGTTCATTAAGAACGAAACACAGGAGCAGAAGTAAAGTCCAAGTAGAGAACAAAGGATCAACAAGATCCCGAAAACATCCACAAAAGATCCTGAAAACATCCACAAAAGATCCTGATAACATCCCCAAAGGATCCTGATAACATTCCCAAAAGATCCTGAAAACATTCCCAAAAGATCCTGAAAACATTCCCAAAGGATCCTGATAACATTCCCAAAAGATCCTGAAAACATTCCCAAAAGATCCTGAAAACATTCCCAAAGGATCCTGATAACATTCCCAAAAGATCCAGAAAACATTCCCAAAAGATCCTGAAAACATTCCCAAATGATCCTCAATCCAGACACACACGCCTGTCCTCGGTCGGACACACACACGCCTGTCCTTTCGGTCGGACACACACACGCCTGTCCTTACAATCATTCGTGTCCTGAAGGTGTCCGTCCTCGGGAGACTAATCTCCTCCCTCATCACCTCCTATTTTCCCGGGACAATGGGCTCCCTGCTCCCACTGAAGGGAGTGATAGCGGATCTTGAAGGAGCTACAGTCGGTGAAAAGACCAGCCAGAGACACTTTTGTTGACCGCCGTCCCCAGAGAGCAGGAGGCCAAATGGGAGGCGTCACCTCCATGACAGCGGAGTCGGGGTGACGGCTGCTGGGAGGGAGGCCGGACTCCGCCTCCAGTATCGGGGCGGCCATCTGAACCGCAGGTCATCCATCATCCCTCGAGGGGAGTGACTCCCTGAGAGCCGCCTTCCTGGGAGAAGCTAACGGTGGCTAACACCTGTCTGCTAACACCCTAACCTGTAACACGACACCATTCGATCTCTATGGGTGAGACGACAACACGACAGACAGGTGGTGGCGCCGCTTCCTCCAACGGTCAGTTACCGGGTCAACGGGTAGGAACGGTCTCTGCAGGTTCCCCAGACCGGGTTCTGTGGGGTCCCGGTTCTGTCCCCCTGGTACCGAGTGGGTCGAGAACAGCAGCACGACTCTGTGACTCTGTGACCGTTACTTCAGCCCAGCACTGCGTCTCCAGCTGTTTCCACGACGACCTGAAGACAGTCGGCGAAGGCGGAGCCAGCCAAGACTCATTTCCTGCCCGCCATGGTGGATACCCCCGCCCGCCGGCGCCAGTATCTGATACAACGGCGACAAGGTCAGCGCTGATGGGGCAAGGACAAGGGAGGGCAGGCCTGGGGGGGCCAAGCAGATCAAATAAAAACCACCGAAGAAGAGGGGCTGATTTATCTGATCAGAGTTCTGGGTAATTAATTAGAAACCCAATTATCCAAAGCTGACTTGAGCAGGCAGAGTTCATTATGGGATAGAAAACCCCGCCCCTCGCTCCAGTCTGATGAACAGCGAGGCTCCTCCTCCTCACGGAGAGCCTCGGGTCGCCGCCGCGCCTCCTGATGAGTGGAGGCGTGGGACAACAGACGCTACACCCGGCGCCGCTCCGTGGAGACGCCGCGCTCTGATTGGCGTCCGGGTTCTGTGGATCGGCTGATTTAATTATGTCAAACAACCCCCCCCCCCCCCCCCCCACCAAAGAAACCCTCATTTCCAGGGTTAGTGCGCTCCACAAAAATGTCATGATGGCCAAAATGGCTCCGAGCAGCGACAACCTTTCCAGGGAAATGATATTTTTCCAATCCGATGGAAGGCGGATCGTGTGGCCCTCGTTAAAGCCTTGATAGCAGCTCATTAATATTCGCCGTCTTAATTAGGGCCGCAGTTAATTTCATTAAATTCTCTGGCTGCTAAATGAAGCAGATTATGAGACATCTTTTACTGCAGAGCGTGAAATTACGGCGGCCCGGCGCCCGGGGGGAGGGGGGTGGGGGCAGGGGTGAATTACAGGGTAAATAACACCCAAATTAACCAGCCAACACACCCGGCGCCAGGGGGAGGGGCTAATGAATTACAGGGTAAATAGCACCCGAGTTAACCAACCAACACACCCGGCGCCAGGGGGAGGGGCTAATGAATTACAGGGTAAATAGCACCCGAGTTAACCAGCCAACACGCCCGGCGCCAGGGGGAGGGGCTAATGAATTACAGGGTAAATAGCACCCGAGTTAACCAGCCAACACGCCCGGCGCCAGGGGGAGGGGCTAATGAATTACAGGGTAAATAGCACCCGAGTTAACCAGCCAACACGCCCGGCGCCAGGGGGAGGGGCTAATGAATTACAGGGTAAATAGCACCCGAGTTAACCAGCCAACACGCCCGGCGCCAGGGGACAGGACAGTCCAAAGTCCCGCCTGGACTCTGTCCTTTGCTCGACTGAAAAGAGGACAGAGTTCGGCTTCACTTCACTTCAGCTAACTGCTAGCTGCTGTTAGCTGCTAACTCAAACAGAAGGAGGCGACAGAACAAGCTGCTCAGCGGGCTCCAGGAGCCGCTTGGCCCACGTTACCGTGGTTACGGGCCTGGTAAACAGGTCCAGACAACCTAACCCTCCTTGCTGGTCCTGGCGGCTCGGCTGCGGTGTCGGGTTGGGTTTCAAAGCGCTGCAGACGCTAATTAGCAGCGCGGAGCAGATGTCGGAGGAACCCCGCGCCATCTGGAACCAGAACTGGGCGCGTTCAGAAGCAAGAAGGACCAATCAGCTTCCAATCAGCACCATCGCCATCGCCGTAGCAGGACGTTGGTTCTGACTCACTTCCCCTGAATCCTTTCAGGTTCTTTAACGGACCCGTCCGACCTTGGCTTGTCTGTCCAACGTCTGAGCGGTTCTACTGGGTCTGAGAGCTGACACATTAAAGGGTTAACGCTCTCCTTCCTACGTCTCCTCTGATTGGACAGCTGAGAATCAGCTCCGGTTCTGAACCGGTGATGGACAGACGACGCTTCACGATGATTAAAACGCTTCCAGAAACGGGCTGCGGCGAGCAGGTGGAGGCGACGCGTCCATGTGACCCGGTCCCGCCCACACTCACTCGACACACTGGTATCTGACCGGCATCCACCAGGACTTAACGAAGTCCTCCTGGTCTCATTACAGACATGACTTTTAATGAGCACTGGACTCTTAATGAAGGCGGGCGCCGGGACCAACAGAACCGCCGTCACCTCCGGTGGTTCTAACGTGAACCTCGCCCACGCCGTTTGATCCACACGGCGCTAATGAGGACATGACTCAGCGTTACTACTGGACCCCGACAGTACCCGGTTAGCGGGACACGGCTAATCGCTACGGCAGATGTCAGACTCGGGTCCAGAGAGCTCCGCCCCCAGAGGGGCGGCGTTCATCAACAGTACAGAAACACGTATATAAAAGGACCCCCTGACTCCCAGGTCCACCAGGGTCCAGCAGAACCAACGTCAGGCCGGAATCATTACAACTAAACAATTGACACCTCGTTCCCTGGAACCAGGTTCTGGTCTCACCCCTTAATTAAGTTCAGCGTGGTACCAGGATACATTCGGGTGGGCCCAACGGAGACAGCGGATGAAGGAAGCATCTGGTTCCGAGAGATCCAAACATCGTTAACGGGGAGAGGCGGTAGAACCACCGACGTCTAACAAGGCATCCGGTCCGGCCCGCTGACAATCAGGGACACGCGGCGAGAGCGGCCGCAGAGAGCCATCAAATCAATTAACGTCCACTTCCAAAAACACACAACAGGAGGAGGAGGCGCCTCCAGGCTGCTCCTCATCCTCCGGGGCCTCGTCGGCCCGGAGAGGAACGTCTGGATCCATTAGCGTGGCCTCATCACGCATCCCGGGCTGCCTGTTGGAATCCTGGACAATGTCCCGTTCAATAATCATCTCCAGCGGTCTGCTGAGCGTGTTCCGACGTCTTGATGCATGTTCACACAACCAACTGCCAGTCAGTGGCCAGCTGAGTCTAATGCTAGTGAAATGCTAAGCTAACACCAGACAGGACCGTACAAAGAACTGTTAATGAGCTACATTAGATACCAGAAGCTGTGGTAGGTGAAACTAGCTAACATTAGCATTGATAAGCAACACTAGCTAACATTAGCTGTGACAAATGACACTAGCTAACATCAGCATTGATAAGCAACACTAGCTAACATTAGCTGTGACAAATGACACTAGCTAACATTAGCATTGATAAGCAACACTAGCTAACATTAGCTGTGACAAATGACACTAGCTAACATTAGCATTGATAAGCAACACTAGCTAACATTAGCTGTGACAAATGACACTAGCTAACATCAGCATTGATAAGCAACACTAGCTAATATTAGCTGACAGCTATAAAGCAGCCAACTGAAGGTGAAGACGGACGGAGTCGAACCTGAACCCAACATGCCCGGTTCTGATAACCCACAAGAACCAAAACGCTCCGTCCTTCCTGCTGCGCTCCGCCGCTGCAGCAATACCACAGAAGAAGAAGAGAATATCTGCAATTACTGTCGTCTCCACTGCGACGGTCCGGCGGGGGTCCGTCTCCATGACGACCCCAAACAGGAGCCTCGCTCTGTCTCCCCCCTCAGCCCCCCCTCTGTCGCCCTCTCTCCACAAACGATTAGTTCATTAGCGGAGGACAAACGGGCCGCGGCGTGGACAGCGGCTGCGATTAATGCTCCCTAATGCGCTGATCCGTTTGTAGGGACACCCCCCCCCACCAACACCTGTCTGAACTCCTCCAGCTGGAGGAGGACATGTCCACCACCTTTCAGGTGCTCGGCTGTGTCAGCTGAGGCATGGAGAGCTTTTGATCCGTCCCGTTCCTCCTTCATCCTTTTTTTAACGCTCCCGTTTTAACAAAACCGAGAAGCATCTTTGAAGGAGACACGTGGCATGAGGAAGGCGCGCTCCTCTCATGTCCTCCTCCTAATGATCTGGCTGGAGGACCCGGGGGACCCTCACCCTAATTGATGTAAAGTGTGTGATTTCACTGTTAATCAAGGCCGAGCAGAGCAGCTACACGTCTCACCTGTTTGATGGGGATGGCCCGCCCACTGCCGATGCTGTCGGCCCGAGCTTCCATGCCTTTCTTGTCCTTGTCCATCTCGCTGGCTTTCCTGGACTGTGGACCAGAGGAAAGACCACCTGTCAGCTGACACCATTCTGATACCATCCACCCAGACCCAGACCTTGGCTTCTGACCCGGAACCCAGTCTGGGAACCAGGACTTTCCTTAATCTAACATCAGCAACCGACTAGGGTCAGTTGGTCCAGTCCAAGGTACCGGGTCAAACCAGTAAACCTTACATGTAGATTTGCTAACGTTAGCTGCTGCGCTCAACCAGGTGTCTCTGCAGACAGAAATGCTAACGTTAGTTGCTGCGCTCCACCAGGTGTCGCTGCAGACGAGACATGCTAACGTTAGCTGCTGCGCTCCACCAGGTGTCTCTACAGATGAGACATGCTAACGTTAGCTGCTGCGCTCCACCAGGTATCTGCAGACGAGACATGCTAACATTAGCTGCTGCGCTCCACCAGGCGTCTCTACAGATAAGACATGCTAACATTAGCTGCTGCGCTCCACCAGGTATCTGCAGACGAGACATGCTAACGTTAGCTGCTGCGCTCCACCAGGTGTCTCTGCAGACAGAAATGCTAACGTTAGCTGCTGCGCTCCACAAGGTAACTGCAGACGAGACATGCTAACGTTAGCTGCTGCGCTCCACCAGGTGTCTCTGCAGACGAGACGTGCTAATGTTTAGCTGACGGTTGACTCACGGTGAACAGGTTGGAGCGGCGTTTCGACTGCTTTCGGACAGGTGTCGGCGTGTTAGCAGTCTGGGCCACGTCGATGCGGAGCTCCTTCTGGCTGGTGCTGGGTGTCGACGGCACAGACGACGAGTAGTCGCTCAAACTGCCGCTGCCGTTGCTGGTCTGGAGGGACAGAAAGAAAACCGCGGTGACGGTTGGTCCGCCAGCGGTTCCTGGTATTCATGTTAGAAGTAGGAACGCTTTTTAAAACTCGGGACAAAGTCTGCAGCGTCAGACGTGTCGTCAGGGCGACGCATCCGACTGGGTGGAGGCGGCGGGAGATGAACTGGACCTTGGGGGGAGTGATGGCTGTTTAACGACTAATCAATGAGGATGGGAGGAAGAGGGGGCGGTCCAGGAGACAGAGCGCCTCGGTTCTGACCATGGCGGCGCCCTCACCACGCACGTGGAGTATGTGAACTGTTCAGGTCAGAAGGGGTTAAATGTGTGGACAATGTGCTGCATTGCTCTGCGGGGGCCGTCCTGGAGGACCGAGTGACCTCTGACCTGGCTGACGTGGACCGAAGACACCTGTGGGGCGCAGACGGACGAGTGACTCGGCGAGTTTGGGAGGGACTTGCAGGGTCCGATGGACAGCTGCTGCTTCTTCCTGGTGGACACGATCTTCTGGGCAACTGCAACACACAAACCACAGCAGATGAACCCACAGAGGAGAACCCACAGAGGAGAACCCACAGAGTAGAACCCATAGAGGAGAACCCATAGAGAAGAACCCACAGAGGAGAACCCACAGAGGAGAACCCATAGAGGAGAACCCACAGAGGAGAACTCACAGTAAAACACCCACAGTGGAGAACCCACCATGGAGAACCCACTGTGGGGAACCCACAGAGGAGAACCCATAGAGATGAACCCACAGAGGAGAACCCACCGAGGAGAACCCACAGAGAAGAACCCATAGAGGAGAACCCACAGAGGAGAACCCAGAGAGGAGAACCCACAGGGATGCCTCATTACAATTTCAGACAAACAAGCTTTCCTTGAATGTAAATAAATCAAATTATATACTTTTTAGAAACAAAAAATAAAACTCTTCCTAAGCAGGACTCAAAGCTGCTAATTAATAACATTGAAATCAATCATTTCTTGGTCTATTAGTTGATGAAAGGTTGTCCTGGGTAACCACATCGAGTCAGTATTATCATTAGAGTCTGATAGTTTGAGCTGCTTCGTTTTCCTCACACCTTAATTCAGAAATGTTGAACCCAGTTCATTTAAACACCCAAAACTTTATTCATGTCTTAATCAATTAATGTCACGTCTTGGGTCCAGGACCGATCACATGACCAGACTCTGGAGGTTTAACCCCGCCCCCCTCACCGCCCTCGGGTCGGCCCACTTGCAGCGGACTGCTTCTGATTGGATGTTTCCTCAACCAGGTGTGTTCAAAGGAACGGACGACAGGGACGGAGGCTGGAGAGTGGGACGTTAGCATAATGCTAGCAGGAGCTAGCAGAGGATGGGTCAATGGGGCGGAGCCTAGCCAGACTGTATATTACTTTAACAGCCATTATTTTAGGGCTCTGCTAAATATTTAACCTGGAACTTAACTTGATCCATCAATCTCCGTTCTGCTCCGTCGTTCCCGTTAATGGAAGCGTCTCCCGTTTGACCAGATTTATGGGGAGGCTGCGCCGCCACTCCAAGGGGGAGCGGGGGAGGCGGAGTCTCGCTGCGTTCACGCCGGTCGAGCATCGTTTCACAGGTTTTCACCGTTGAAAGGACGGAGTCACCAATCAGATTGAAGCGCTGGCCCCGGACCGGCCCCTGAGGGCGGAGTCATCTGTCCTCCCCAGCTGGGGCCGGCGTCCTGAATCATCCCGCCCCCATGCCAGACCGCCGCCGAATCAGGATCAAAGCTACCAATGGGTGCGGAGCTTTAGCGCCTTCGCTCTGACACGGACCGGAAAACGAAAGCGGCGTAATTAAGCTAATTAGATGAGCTCGCAGAGTCCTGCCCCCAGAGGTCACCGCCCCCCAGCATTTCTTCACCTGGAGATGCTGCTTGTCGCCATGACGATGCAGCTGATTCTGAAGCCGAGTATGAGCGTTGTCGTTGAAGCCCCGCCCACGACCACCAGCAAGTCCCAATCAATGCAGGCTCCAAACGAAGTGAAGGTCACGGAGTTTGAGTGCGAGATCAATACAGACATACACCTCCTTCATAAATTGTCATTTGATCGCCATCGACTCCGGGGCCACGCTGGCAAATGTGCTTTAAATGAGAGCGTTTAGTCACGGCGTGTCACAGGGGCGGGAACACCATCGATCAATAACTGATTTCCTTCTGATAGGAGCCGACTGACGTCCTGTTCCAACAAGCTGCATCTTCCTCCACGATGGAGTCCTGTTGGAGTATTGATCGACTGGGCTGAACTACTGATCACCCTGACCGGTGGAGTCCGAGCTCCAGAGACCAACGGAACTATTGCTAATGCTACCACTGCTACTAATGCTAATAATGCTATGAATGTCACTAATGGTACCACAGCTACTAATGCTATGACTGCTAATGCTACCACTGCTACTAATGCTATGAATGTCACTAATGGTACCACAGCTACTAATGCTATGACTGCTAATGCTACCACTGCTACTAATGCTATGAATGTCACTAATGGTACCACAGCTACTAATGCTATTACTGCTAATGCTACCACAGCTACTAATGCTATGACTGCTAATGCAACTACTGCTACTAATGCTATGGATGTCACGAATGCTACCACTGCTTCTAACGCTAATGGTTATGCTAATAATGCTATGTATGTCATTAATGCTACCACAGCTACTAATGCTATGGATGTCACGAATGCTACCACTGCTTCTAACGCAAATGCTTATGCTACTAATGGTATGAAGGTCACTAATGCTAATGCTACCACTGCTATGAATGTCTCTAATGCTAATGCTACTACTGCCACAAATGGTATGAAGGTCGCTAATGCTAATGCTACTGCTCCAGAGGCCGCATCCATAACTGATAATTCTACTACGACTGCTACTCATCTTAATGCTAATAGTTACTGCTTCTAAAGCTAATACTGCTGCAAATGCTAATACGGTTACTATTGCTAATACGGTTACTAATTATAATGCTAGTACTGCTACTTGACTACTGCTATAATGTAAGACAGACAGACAGACAGCTACAGGCTGCTGTCGTGTTTCAGACAAAAAACATTAAAGTCATCGTTCTGCTGGATGATTAAAAAAATGATTAATTTGAGATAATGAAGAGAAAGATACAAAGAGACAACACACACACACACGCACCATGGACACGCACACACTCACAGGACACACACACACACAGGAATAATTAAGAAGATAATAAGGCATTGTTTAGCGTGAATGTTTCCTCCTGGACCAAGAACACACACACACACACACACACCATCATGTCGTTCTCCTCATTATTCCTCAGATTATCATTAATTCACTCTGACTTCCTCTAATTGGACGCAATAACTCCGTGTTCCTGCACTGCCACCTTCAGGACGAACACTGCCATGACGCAAAGACCGGCCGATCCTGCCGCAGAGGAACCAGGACCCTTTACGAGAACCAGAACCTCTTTGCCGGTTCTTCTTTCTGACTATCAGGGTGCTGCGTGTCCCAGCCAGCCTCCTCCTCAGCTCATCTTCATCGTGCTGCTCTAATATGTGCTTCTTTTATTAATTCCTCGCTGTGATAAAACTTAACTGCGGTACAGTTCCGGCTAAATCGCCGAGCGGCTCCATTTCATTCTTAATTGACGAGTGATTAAGAGCGTCCGAATGGCTGTGGCCGGGGCGTCGGGGGGGCGGGGAAAGTCACCTTCCCGGAGGACTGGACGCCGCCGTCCTGACCACCGAGGTCTTCTTACCGTCCTGGAAGACGCGCTCCACATTCAGGCCGTAGGTGGCGCAGGTCTCGTAGTAGGTGCAGCGCTTCAGGTCGTTGGACAGCTTCCTGGCCCGGCCGTCGTCGATCACTCTGGGATTGGCCGAGCTGATGGCGTCTGGGAGGAGACGAGGACAGCATCATTCAGAACCGTCGGGCTGAGCCGAGTGGACCGTTCTGGTTCTGACGGGTCGGGGTTCACAGAATGAAGACGCGATTCAGTGAAGAAACAGGAGAACCAGCAGTGGAGCTCTGGCGCCCTCTGCTGGACGTCTGCTTCAGGGCAACAGTCAAAGTGTCTTTAATGCGAGGGAGGGAGGGAGGACAGAAGGAGGGAGGGAAGGACAGAGGGAAGGAGGGAGGGAGGGGAAGAGATGTAGGGAGGGAACGAAGGAAGGAGGGAGGGAGGGAAGGACGGAACAAGGGAGGAAAAGACAGAAGCAGGGAGGGAGAGAGGGAGGGAAGGACAGAGGAAAGGAAGGATGGAGCGAGGCAGGAAAAGAGAGGCAGGGAGGGAGGTGTGCCCTGATGAATGACTGTCGTGTGCAGTAACTGAAAGGCACCACTGGGTGGCAGCAGTGACTCATGCCCAGAGAGGGAGGCGGTGGCGCTCCTGGTTCTGGTACCTTGGGTCCCGACCAGGACCAGAGGCAGGTCCCCGGTGCTCCTGCAGCCGGCCAGGCGGCTGAAGTAGTGGTAAACCGTCTGGAAGCTGATCTCGTCCTCCAGACTGAAGACGAAGATCACGGCGTCCGCCCACAAGGAGAACTGTGAACAGGGACCGGTTCAAATCAAACTTTATTCACACACAAAGACGGGACGGCGTCCTGCCAGTCCTCACCTGGGCCTCCGGGGGGCCTCCTTCGTCTCTGATGAGCAGGAGGTGACTCTGGCCGTCGACCATGATCTCCTTCTTGAAGCGGCCGCCTGCAGGGAAGCACAGGTGATTGATCCACGATCGATTGATCGGCTGATCAGAGCGCCCTGCGATGCGTCTGAAAGGGGAGGCGGGTCGGGTTCTGGCTGGTTTGCTCGTTAAAGGGTCGACCTTTGACCCTGCAGCTGATTGGTGGACCAGGAAAAGTGACCTCAACCTCGTCGCGGCTCAATGCGCCAATAACATTGATTGATTGATTGATCAGGGACGAACAGGAGAAACTGATTGATTGATTGGGTAGACCGGATGCCGAGTCAGCTGATGAGGGGCGGGGCTTCCTGTTGAGTCCAGGTTCAGGCTGTGACGTGTCGCCCCCCCTCTGATTGGCCCAGTCAGAGGAGGGTCGTGGTCTCGGGGGTCCGATGCGATTCTGAACCGCAGCTATTGTGAACATGAAGGAGTGATAGATGGATGGATGGATGAAAAGGAGGGGAGGATAGTTACCTGCGTCCACGTCCGCTAGTTTAGAGCAGCAGCCAGAAAGAAGAGAGACAGAAGAGCCGTCAAAGACAGGAGGAGGAGGAGGAGGAGCTTCATCACCGTGCAGCCCGGGCTCCAAACCACAACCTCAGAATAGTTCTGGTTCTGGTTAGCGGCGCGGCGCGGCGCAGGCGGTCGCTCCCGTTCTACGGAGCAGCAACTTATTCTCGACCCCAGGAATGCCCGGCTGGTCTCCTCCTCTGCTGACCTCCGTCCGTTCCTCGGTGGTGACGCAAGCGTTTCTGAAACGTTTCTATTCCATCAGAGCCGAAGCGCTGCCGGCCGGTGGGGGCGGAGCCAGCGCCGGGGACTCTGTGGTTAAAGCCTGCCCTCCTCCACGGAGGGTACGCAAATAAACTACATTCATGTACCAGGGGGCGGGGCATCAGCTCCTTTGCTGCTGGGGGGTGGGGGGGGGGGGGGTCTGACTAGTTTACTATTTGTTGTGTTTGCTGAAACGTGGTGGAGAGAAGCGGAAATATTTAAAGGCCATGCTTGACTGAAGGAAGGTTCTGTTAGCAGAGACGCTACCGTTAGCTCGAGTCTCATTCAAATATCTGATCAAAACGGTGACAAGAACCTGGATTTAATCCACGAGGTCAGGGGCGTCAAACTCATGTTCTCCGAGGGCCACATCAGCATTATGGGTGCCCTCAAAGGGCCAGTTGTCACGGTAACGCAGTGTAAACGTAACTAAATGTAATGTAATGTAAATAAAATGTAACTACTTCTTAACATGCTGCTAAATAACTGTATTTACTACTACATACTTAATTAAATTATAAATATTACATATGCAATTGCGTAGTTCTAAAAATATATCGATATAAAAATATCCGCCGAGGTTATGTAATCGCCGGCGTCTGTCTGTAATTTGTTCTTCAATATCTCCATTGATTATTGACCGATGTTTATGGAATTTAACAGTCATGTAGGGGGGGGGGGGGGGGGGGGGCTCTATCTCACCACTGAATATCATCTGGGTCGGATCCAGAATGGAGTCGGCAACAAATATTTAATTTTAACATTAAAACCTCATTAGAAATCTGTTACAAATACTCCGATTCACTTTTACTTTTCAGCATTTTACAAAAACAAATGTCTGCACAAAGCTCTCGCGGGCCACAAAAAATGACGTGGCGGGCCACATTTGGCCCCCGGGCCTTGAGTTTGACACATATGCACTAGATGATCTAGAACACAATGTCAAGGACCTAGTCCAGAATCTAGTGGATCTAGTCCTGAATCTAGAACACAATATCACGGTTCTAATGCAGAATCTAGTGGATCTAGTCCAGAATCTAGTGGATCTAGTCCAGAATCTAGTGGATCTAGTCCTGAATCTAGTGGATCTAGAACACAATATCACAGATCTAATGCAGAATCTGGTGGATCTAATCCAGAATCTAGTGGATCTAGTCCTGAATCTAGTGGATCTAGAACACAATATCACGGATCTAATGCAGAATCGAGTGGATCTAGTCCAGAATCTAGTGGATCTAGAACACAATATCACAGATCTAATGCGGAATCTGGTGGATCTAATCCAGAATCTAGTGGATCTAGTCCTGAATCTAGTGGATCTAGAACACAATATCACGGATCTAATCCAGAATCTAGGGGATCTAGTCCTGAATCTAGAACACAATATCACGGTTCTAATGCAGAATCTAGTGGATCTAGTCCAGAATCTAGTGGATCTAGTCCAGAATCTAGTGGATCTAGTCCTGAATCTAGTGGATCTAGAACACAATATCACAGATCTAATGCAGAATCTGGTGGATCTAATCCAGAATCTAGTGGATCTAGTCCTGAATCTAGTGGATCTAGAACACAATATCACGGATCTAATGCAGAATCGAGTGGATCTAGTCCAGAATCTAGTGGATCTAGAACACAATATCACAGATCTAATGCGGAATCTGGTGGATCTAATCCAGAATCTAGTGGATCTAGTCCTGAATCTAGTGGATCTAGAACACAATATCACGGATCTAATCCAGAATCTAGGGGATCTAGTCCTGAATCTAGAACACAATATCACAGATCTAATGCAGAATCTAGTGGATCTAGTCCTGAATCTGATGGAAGACCATCAGCGGCTTTTTCCTGAAGCACAGGTCCAGCCGGACCTCAAACAGAGACTGAGTGAGTACTGGTACCTTCAGGGGACTCCTCCTGGACGTAGGTTCCCGTCAGGTACCTGTGGACCAACGCCGACTTACCGCTGGCCAGGTTACCCACAATGCCCTGGAAAGAGTTCTGGTTACTTTGACTGTAGGTGAGGTTCTATGTAAACGTTGGCTGGTTGCGGTTTGGACTCACCACTTTGAGTTCTGGTACCGCCCGACTCAGAGTCCATTCCTGACTGTTCACAAACGCATCTGGAAGCAGAAATGGACAGCGTTCAGTCCGACGCCGTGGACAGGCGGCGCCTTCAGGTGCCGTCAGTTCAGCAAGCCGCTCAGGGAACGAAGGAAGAGCGGCGGCGAGACGAGCCGATGCTCCTCCCACAAACATGGACGAACACCTGCCCATCAACCGGGACGTGTCTGAAGGTTCACAGTGGAACCAGCACCCGTCTGCACGCCCTGCGGCGCCACTCCAGTGGGCCAACGGTTCCCCCTCATCCTCACTTAGCACGTTAGCAGGGTGCTAGCATGAGCCCGCAGGTTTAGCCTCAGTTTACGCCCACAGCTATGACATCATCACTTAAATGCTCGATGGACCTCCATGAAACCGACCCTGGTCTCCGCCCTCTTCCTGGATCACTGGATCTGGACCGACACACACACACACACACACATGCACAGGGATAATGGGTGAAGCGTGTTCATTCCCTTAGGTGTGTGTGTGTGTGGGGGGGGGGGCTCAGCTGACTGTGACCGATCAGAGAAGCTCCATCTCATTGGTCATGCGTGTTTGGGCCTTCATCCTTGGCGCTGCTCCTCTTCGTCTCCCTGAAGGAACTCGTGATCCAGTTCTGTTTTCTTTGTCTCCGAGGAGACATTCAGATCGTCTGTCTGTCTGTCAGCCACCGTGTCAATAAAGATTTGATTCAACGCCACTGTTTTCTATACAGACCTGTAACGGCTGACGAAGACAACAGAGGAGTTGAATTAAAAACACCTGATCAACAACCTGCTGATTAAGCCTGTCAGACAGGTAACCCCCCCCCCCCCCCCCCCCACACACACACACACCCACACACAGCCGTCAGAACCCGGGATGAGTCGCTAAGCCATGTGATAACGCAGCCAATCAGGCTCAGGGGCGGGGCGTGCTGTTGTGGACGACCTTAGAAACCAGTAAAGCCACCATAATGAACGCGCGTGTTCGACATCCCATAATGAAGGCGTCTGCTGACATCACAGCTGATACCAGCTACATACCGCCTTTGGCCACGCCTCCACGCCACACCCGACCCTTTTTAGAGAGATTGTGCTATAGCACCAAAACAGACTTGTGTGTGTGTGCGTGTGTCTGCCTGCGTGTGTGCGTGTGTCCCTGCGTGTGTGTGTGTGTGTCTGCCTGCGTGTGTGCGTGTGTGTGTCTGCCTGCGTGTGTGTTTCTGTGCCGTGACACATTTCTTGTGTACATTAATTCTGCATGGTTGTGGATGTAGGTCACACACACAGGGTGGGCGGGGCTAGCCCCCTCCCCCCCAGACTGGTGGCAGATAAAACGCGCAACATCACGCAGGGCGGCGATGATGTCATCTGCAAATAAATGAGGCCGACAGCAGTAACCAGCCCGTAAACCAGTAACCAGCACGTAAACCAGTAACCAGCAGATAAACATGGAACCAGCACGTAAACTAGTAACCAGCCCGTAAACCAGTAGCCAGCAGGTAAACATGAAACCAGCCCGTAAACCAGTAACCAGCCCGTAAACAAGTAACCAGCACTAAACCAGTAACCAGCAGGTAAACTAGTAACCAGCCCATAAACTAGTAACCAGCCCGTAAACAAGTAACCAGCACGTAAACCAGTAACCAGCAGGTAAACTAGTAACCAGTCCATAAACTAGTAACCAGCCCGTAAACTAGTAACCAGCACGTAAACTAGTAACCAGCAGGTAAACATGAAACCAGCACGTAAACCAATAACCAGCAGGTGAACATGTAACCAGCACGTAAACTAGTAACCAGCCCGTAAAGTAGTAACCAGCACGTAAACTAGTAACTAGCCCGTAAACCAGGAACCAGCACGTAAACCAGTAAACAGCAGGTAAACATGGAACCAGCACGTAAACTAGTAACCAGCAGATAAACATGGAACCAGCCCATAAACAAGTAACCAGCCCGTAAACCACTAACCAGCACGTAAACCAGTAACCAGCAGGTAAACATGAAACCAGCACGTAAACCAATAACCAGCAGGTAAACATGAAACCAGCACGTAAACCAGTAACCAGCAGGTAAACATGAAACCAGCCCGTAAGCCAGTAACCAGCAGGTAAACATGAAACCAGCAGGTAAACATGGAACCAGCACGTAAACCAGTAACCAGCAGGTAAACATGAAACCAGCCCGTAAACCAGTAACCAGCACGTAAACTAGTAACCAGCCCGTAAATTAGTAACCAGCACGTAAACTAGTAACTAGCCCGTAAACCAGGAACCAGCACGTAAACCAATAACCAGCAGGTAAACATGGAACCAGCACGTAAACTAGTAACCAGCAGATAAACATGGAACCAGCCCGTAAACAAGTAACCAGCCCATAAGCCAGTAACCAGCAGGTAAACAAGTAACCAGCACGTAAACCAGTAACCAGCAGGTAAACATGAAACCAGCACGTAAACCAATAACCAGCAGGTAAACATGGAACCAGCCCATAAGCCAGTAACCAGCAGGTAAACATGAAACCAGCACGTAAACTAGGAACCAGCAGGTAAACATGAAACCAGCACGTAAACCAGTAACACCGTGCGGAGCCCCGCCCCTCAGGACTCCTCCTCCTCCAGCCTCCTAGGAGGATACGAAGCACGTGGAGCTGCTTTGAATCCCGAGGTCGTAAAACGACCTTAGACAGGATGTTTGACGTTATTTGTACTGTAATACATGCTACTGTGTGACTGTACTTGTACTCTAACATTCTATCTAATATATTCATCATCATCATCATCACCACGACCTCCTTCCGAGTGGCCCCAGAATCGGAACCAGTGGATGGGCGGAGCCATCCAATCACTGGGCGGGTGTGTGATGTCATTACCGTCAGTGCCCGCCCCGTTGACGTTCTCCATGCTGGGCTGGAGGGAGCGGTTGGTGCCGGGGCTCCTGGCCGAGGAGGCCCCGCCCCTCCTAGTGAAGATCCCGCTGAAAAAGCGAACCAGACGCGTCTCGCTGGACCACCTGCCCCCTGCTGCCCCGCCCCTCTCAGCCGCCAGACGCAGCAGGTCGCTGTTGTCCAGCGTCCGGTTCTTGCCGCCATGCGTCCCGTCCCAGCGGCTCAGTTCGGACAGGAAGTCCAGAGTACGGCCGTGGCGAGGAGTCGCCTGTGGGACGTCCCGGCCGGTGCAGCCGGAGCTGCTGAGGTGTTTGTGGGGGCGGAGCTGCCGTGGCTCGCCGCCGCGGCGCAGGAGGCCAGGAGGCGCCTCGGCACTCCGCCCCTCCGTGGCGCCGCGTGTTTGAGGAGCTGCGGAGGAGAAATCAGCCGTTCCCTGCTCCTCAGGAGGACGTCCTCCACGCTCCACGTCCAGGCTCCTCTCCTTCAGGAGGAGCTTCCTGGAGGAGGCGCCCCGCCGACCCAGCTCCAGCTGCCCCATGCTGAACGCCCTGAAGCTCCTCACGAAGCCGCGTGACCACGAGAGCTGGTCAGACTCGTCCTGCACCTCCTCTCGCTGCTCCACCAAGCGCTCCTGGTGGGAGACCCCCAGCCTGGGCGGGGGGCCCGGCCCCCCCTCTTCGCTGTCCGGACGCTCCCTCTTCACCAGCGTCAGGGAGATCCTGTAGACCGTCTTCCTCTGAGGTGTGCTCCTGTCCATGCTCTCCAGGAGGAGCAGCCCTGAGGAGGAGTGACTCCTCCTCAGGGCTGCTGGTTCTGGTTCTGGTTCTGGTTCTGGTTCTGCACAGGAACCAGCCTGTGTGAAACGGACTTCTCCTGCTGCCGAGGAGCGCCCAACAGAAAGATCAACGCTCCTCCTCCCAGAGCTCCGGCTCCGGTCCCGACAGCAAGGAGGACTCTACCGGCGAGTCCCGGCCGGAGCGCCGCCTCCCAGCGCCGGAATGTCGGCGATCAGGAGCCGAGGTCCCGCCTGGCCTCCTCGAACCTCCAGACGGCGATACAAGGACCGCCTGCTCCTTCTCCCGCTCCTCCTCCGCTCCTCTCTCTCTCTCTCTCACACACACACACTCCAGCAGCAGGAGATCACAGGAAAACACGGAGCAAAACAGAACTGGATCAGGACTCCAACCCGGCGGAGAACGGCTTCTCCGGAAGTAACCATGTCAACAAGAAAGGGGCGGAGAGTGACATCAGCAGCTGTGAGCTGATTGGTCAGCAGCCTGACTCCAGCTCAGGTTTTACCCCCCCGCAGGAGGAGCTTCCTCTTCCTCCTGCCATCATCATCATCATCATCATTAACACTCTGAAGTCCAGAGCCTCAGAAGCTCAGACTCTTCATCATCTTCATCATCTTCATCACTCGCCTGCATCTTTAGCTCCTCCTCCAGTAATCAGAGGAGCATCAGACAGCGCCCTCCTTCAACCGGCACCTCCTAGTGGACAGTCTCCTCATCCATCAAGCAGGAGACCCTACTGGAGAGGAGGACCATGTCCAGGGTCAACGGGACCCTGGAGAAACCCAGCCACCTCCTTCTCCCAGCGGAGGAGTTCTGCTGCCACACCGGAACTCCTTTGCGAGGAGCTCCAGGAGGAGATGATCTGTGCTGTTGTGGAGTATTATTGGGTATTTATACTAGTAGTATAAGGTTTGTGAGGAAGTGAGGAGAAGGGAGGTCTACTCCTGCTGCAGCATTTCTGTCTGCATTAAAGAGTGAGGAGCAGCAGGAGGTGCACTGCCCCCCCCCCACCACACACACACAGAAAAACCACCCACTCACTGGGTGATGGAGAAAGTGGGTCAAGTAGCAGCAGCATTGGGGTAAAAGGGCGCCCCCTGCTGGCAGGAGGCACCTGCAGCTAATTAGAGGCTAACACTAAGAATGCTAAGCTAACCGCAGAACAGAGTTCGACCAGATAATCGGACTCTCCTCCTCCTCCTCCTTATTAGCATGTTCTTCTTCATCATCTTCATCATCATCATGACTTTAGCGCTGCATGGCGAGCCCGCCCAGCACCTCCAGGTCGTTTCTGGGCCGGTTCTTGGAGCCTCCTGCCAGCAGAGGGCGCTGCTGCTCCAGGAATCACGTGTCAGGCAACTCCCGCAATGCCTTTCAGGCGACCAAACAAGGTGGAGAAGAACAACCACGGCGACCGCTAAGAGGGTTCTGAGCAACCCAGAACCCGTTTAGGTCTGCCTCTGTCCTCTGGGACCTCAGAACCCAGCCCAATGACAGGCGACGGAGAGGAGGACTCACCCCCTCGGGGGTTGTTGGAGATGTGTTCAGTCAGAATGATCCGGAGCGGTCCCGTAGCTCCTAACCGGTCCAGAACCGGACACAAGAACATTGTTAGGGAGCGGGCAGGAAGCCAGACTATTTTTATTCCAACAGGAGATGGCGGAGAACTCGCTATTGTTTTGGTCGGGTAAGTGTCCGGAGCTTCCCCTCGTGTTACAGAGGCTGTGGAAAACGCAGATCCAGGTCCCTGGATCCGGATCAGAGCCATATCAGAACCACACTAGTCCGGCATCAACGCAACTAGGATTGTTTCCGTCATACACCAACTACATGTAAAACGTTCTCTGCTGTCACATCCCTGGTACCCGATCCAGCACCAACCGGGATCCTGGTTTTCCCATGTTACTTCTGTATTCACACAGACCAGAGAACTGGTACAGAGACTACACCTGGAACCGAGACTAGACCTGGAACCGAGACTAGACCTGGAACCGAGACTACACCTGGAACCGAGACTACACCTGGAACCGAGACTACACCTGGAACCGAGACTACACCTGGAACCGAGACTAGACCTGGAACCGAGACTAGACCTGGAACCGAGACTACACCTGGAACCGAGACTACACCTGGAACCGAGACTACACCTGGTACCGAGACTACACCTGGAACCGAGACTACACCTGGTACCGAGACCAGACCTGGAACCTAGACCACACCTGGTACCGAGACTAGACCTGGTACCAAGACCAGACCTGGTACCGAGACTACACCTGGAACCGAGACTACACCTGGAACCGAGACTACACCTGGTACCGAGACCAGACCTGGAACCGAGACCAGACCTGGAACCGAGACCACACCTGGTACCGAGACTACACCTGGTACCAAGACCAGACCTGGAACCGAGACTACACCTGGTACCGAGACTACACCTGGAACCGAGACTACACCTGGTACCGAGACCAGACCTGGAACCTAGACCACACCTGGTACTGAGACTAGACCTGGTGCCAAGACCAGACCTGGAACCGAGACTACACCTGGTACCGAGACTACACCTGGAACCGAGACTACACCTGGTACCGAGACCAGACCTGGAACCTAGACCACACCTGGTACCGAGACTAGACCTGGTACCAAGACCAGACCTGGTACCAAGACTACACCTGGTACCGAGACTACACCTGGAACCGAGACTACACCTGGTACCGAGACTACACCTGGTACCGAGACCAGACCTGGTACCGAGACTACACCTGGTACTGAGACTACACCTGGTACTGGAACTACACCTGGAACCGAGACTACACCTGGTACTGAGACTACACCTGGTACTGGAACTACACCTGGTACCGAGACTACACCTGGAACCGAGACTACACCTGGTACTGAGACTAGACCTGGAACTGGAACTACACCTGGTACCGAGACCACACCTGGTACCGAGACTACACCTGGAACCGAGACTAGACCTGGAACCAAGACTACAACTGGTACCGAGACTACACCTGGAACCGAGACTACACCTGGAACCGAGATTAGACCTGGTACCGAGACTACACCTGGTACTGAGACTACACCTGGTACTGGAACTACACCTGGAACCGAGACTACACCTGGTACTGAGACTACACCTGGTACTGGAACTACACCTGGTACCGAGACTACACCTGGTACTGAGACTAGACCTGGTACTGAGACTAGACCTGGAACCGAGACTACACCTGGAACCGAGACTAGACCTGGTACCGAGACTAGACCTGGAACCGAGACTAGACCTGGTACCGAGACTAGACCTGGAACTGGAACTACACCTGGAAGTGAGACTACACCTGGAACCGAGACTAGACCTGGAACCGAGACTACACCTGGTACTGAGACTAGACCTGGTACCGAGACTAGACCTGGAACTGGAACTACACCTGGAAGTGAGACTACACCTGGAACCGAGACTAGACCTGGAACCGAGACTACACCTGGTACTGAGACTAGACCTGGTAACTGAGACTAGACCTGGTACTGAGACTACACCTGGAACCGAGACCACACCTGGAACCGAGACCACACCTGGAACCGAGACCACACCTGGTACCGCTGACACACAAACAAACACAGGACCCGAACCTGGCTTACAGGCCTTCATCAGACTCCTCGAACCTGCAGCCGGGCCGCCCGGAACAGGTGCTCGGGTTCATACACACCCTACCTTCAATAGCGATGACATGCTCCCGGATCTGGTTCTGCAGCAGCGGCTCCTCCACCTGCTCCAGCAGCTCGTAGATGGAGTAGATGTTGGGATGGACAGACTCGAACCTCTGGATCTCGGCCCGGATAGCGGCCGAGTTCGCCAGGTGCTGCTGGTAGTTCATCCCGGGTCCTCCCGGGTCGGGTCTGTGGAGAGGAAGGTGACCGTCTCTGCTTTCTGGAGCCAGTGATGAGAACCCCCCGGTCCTGGGTCTGCTGCCCGCAGGTCCTCGTTACATCCCGGGGGGGACCGGAAGGACAGCGGGTCTTCCAGCGGCGGCGCCCGCTGCTGCTACTGGCCGGCGACGGCTGCACTTCTCCGGCTAGAATCTCATCAGCGACCGGAGGGCAGGAATCAGAAACGGCCTTGCAGCAAACATGCTAGGCTACCGGCTAAAGCTAACTAGCCACAGCTTCCAAACCGGGAAAAGAGCTAGCTGTGCGTCTCCCGGGCGTCCAGAAGAGGACGGCGGAAGTTCGGGAGGAAGGGAGGCCCGGACCAGCAGCGGGGACGGTCCGGTCGACCCGGGGACAGTGGGCGGCCGCGGCGGGGCTGTCCCCCGTCCGTTGTTCAGTCTCCACTCCAGCTACGTCCTCAGTCCCGTGTCAGACCCCCCTGCGGGCCCCCCGGCGGAGCGCGCGCGGGTCTCAGGTAGATCCAGGTGTGAAAGCCCGTTTTCTACAGGTCCGGACCCTCAGCGGTCCAGTCTGTGTCCACCTGGAACGTCACTGCCTTCAATGTGTTTCTACCCGGAGGGTCAGGTTACACACAACACGCACCGTAACTTCCGGAGATGGTTTTCAAACTAAGAGACATGTTCCGCCGCAAAAATGAGAGGACGCGGATCGATTCTATTTTACTGTGTGTATATCTTATACCTTTATTTTGAAAACCCTCCCCCAGCCTTTCCGGTGGGTTTGTGACCCACTGTCGCGTGCTTGACGAACGGACGTCCAAGAACACACGAACCGCAGACATCGCGCAGAAATCGAATAATCAGTTGAATTCACTGATCTCTCCTGGAATTCATGATTCTAACTTCCTTTTGGACCCCTTCAAAATAAAGCGGAACACAGGCGCGTGAACGGAGAACACTTTATTGGTCGTATCGACAGGAACACAGCCAGCTCCATCATCACCAAGCAGGACAGAGGCCTCCGTCCCGGTCTGGGCCGGGCCGGGACCGAACCGGGCTGAGTCTGGGACGCGCTCCCCCTCCAGCAGGAAGTGACGCACGGCGCCGCTCTTCTTCTTCCCGCTGCCGACAGCCTTGACGCAGCAGCCATGAATCGTCCACAAACTCCCCCTGTGGACAAACAACACACTCAACGTGGGCAGCCGGAGGGAGGAGCCGCCCCTGATGACGTCATGCTTGTTGTACTGTCAACATCGATTAACGAAATAAACCAACAAAAAGGAATTCTGGGTACAAAACTATTAAAGTGTATTACAGATCTATAAGTGTGTGTCCTCTCCGGTGGAGGATCCGATTACTCGATGACTCTAATTAACCAATCGATAGAATAATTGATTACTTAATCGATAGACTGATACGCAGCTCCTTCAAACGGAACCAAGATCCGGAATGAAAACCCTTCCAGCCAATCAGTGACAGGTTTACGTTTTATTCATCGTGCAGACAGACGTCGGCGCCGCCGGGAGAAACGGTTCCACCGGACCCCAACCTGTGATGTCATCAGGGCCCGCCTTCCCTCCACACCGCGAAAGACAACGTCTCCCAGAGGCGGCCTGCGGGACGCCAGATAAGATGGCGCCACACGTTTGTCAGTGACAGTAGATCAATAAAGGTTTCGTTGAAAGATGGAGAAGGACACAACTTTAGGAATGTGTAACAGCAGATGCAGAACCGGACCGGGACAGCAGCTCAGGGGTCCACCTGGACCAGGACAGCCAGTACATGTCCCCCCATCAGACACCCGAGTCAGGTGGGTGGACAGGATGTGGGGACAAACAGCAAGGACTCGCTAGCACTTAGCAGCCGGTAGCTCTTAATAATCAATAGTGGGCAACTATAAATAGCGTCTGACGCTAAATCAAACGTCTCGCTTTAAGCTAGCTCGCGGCTAGCCGTGGAGGAATGGGGGCGTGGCTGTGATCAGCAGCATCAGCCCAAACGTCGGTGAGGTGTCCACACAGGAGACGATGACGGGGAGAGGAGAGAAGACGAGTCCCAGCAGAGTCGTCCGCCACCGCCGCCACGCCCACCGCGTCCTGCTGGTCTTCAGAGGACGCAGCAACGCTTCTTATTCTTCTTGCCACTCGGCCCGTTTCTGTCTTTGCCCTCGACCATCTTCTTCTTGCGGACGTCCCTCATGAGGTCGAAGAACACCTGGAGACAGAAGGAGGGTGTGTCACGAGGAGACAGGCCGCCGCCCCCCTCCTGACGTCGGCGCACCTTGTCCACGTTGGCTCTCGTCTTGGCCGAGGTCTCCACGTACGGGACGCCCCCCCACTCGCTGGCCTTGGCCGCGGCGTCGTCGGCGGACACCTGCCGGCGCTCCTCCAGGTCCGACTTGTTCCCCACCAGGAGCAGCGGGACGGCGTCCTCCTCCTTCACCCGCAGGATCTGGTCCCTGTCAACCGGTCAGACAAATAAAAAAAAAAGGAAAACAGGCTGCGCAGGTGAGACCAGAAGGGGGCGTGGCCCTGTGCGCAGGTGAGACCAGAAGGGGGCGTGGCCCTGGTGGCGATCGGACCGACCTGAACTCAGACGTGGCCGTGAAGGACTCGTGCTCCGTGATGGAGAACACCAGCAGGAAGCCCTCCCCACTGCGGAAGTAGTTGTCCCTGATGGCGGCGTAGTCCTCCTGACCAGCCGTGTCCAGGATGTCGATCTGGACGTCCTCGCCGTCCAAGACCACCTTCTTCCTGTAGCTGTCCGCCTTGGTGGGCTCGTAGTCCTCCACGAACTGAGAGCAGAGAGGCCACGCCGTGACAGGAAACAGGAAGTGCCAGGGTTCGCCCCAAAGGGGGCGTGTCTTACCTCGTCGTACATGAACTGCAGGGTGAGCGCCGACTTCCCGACTCCACCGCGGCCCACCATGATCACCTTATGGAGGACCAGGGACGTCTGGTTCCTGGTCTTGCTGGAGGCCATCACTCCGGCCTGCAGAGACCAGCAGAGACCAGTAGAGTCCAGTGGAGTCCAGTACAGACCAGCAGAGACCAGTAGAGTCCAGTAGAGTCCAGTACAGACCAGCAGAGACCAGTAGAGTCCAGTACAGACCAGCAGAGTCCAGTAGAGTCCAGAACAAGCCAGCAGAGACCAGTAGAGTCCAGTACAGACCAGCAGAGACCAGTAGAGTCCAGTAGAGTCCAGTACAGACCAGCAGAGACCAGTACAGGCCAGCAGAGACCAGTACAGGCCAGCAGAGACCAGTAGAGTCCAGTACAGACCAGCAGAGTCCAGTAGAGTCCAGAACAAGCCAGCAGAGACCAGTAGAGTCCAGTACAGACCAGTAGAGTCCAGTACAGGCCAGTACAGACCAGCAGAGTCCAGTACAGACCAGTAGAGTCCAGTACAAACCACCAGAGACCAGTACAGACCAGTAGAGACCAGTAGAGACCAGTACAGACCAGCAGAGACCAGTACAGACCAGTACAGACCAGTAGAGACCAGTACAGACCAGTACAGACCAGTAGAGACCAGCTGTGAGATCCGTCGTGTAAAATCATCTAAACTCACTCAGAGTTTTCTGGTGGCTTTTCTGGACCGGGTTCAAACACCACAAACAGGATCGGGGGTTGTTTGGACCCCCAGAAGAGGACCCCAGTAGACTACCACACTGGACCTGGGCCCACTGGGACAGAACAGGGTTCAGATCTCAGGGGACGTGTGCAGCGCCGGCTGTAGAAGACACTCTGATAAGGAGCTGGAAATACAGGAAGGACGGGACGGAGACTTCAGTGACCTTCACCACAGGCCGCCGCCCACAAGGACACCAACAAGAGGGTGGAGCAGCAGAGGAAGCAGACCGGGGGACGTCCCCGAGTCAACGTGACCATTAGAAACCTCAGCAGCTACCGCAGACATCCATGTCCTCCGGCAGAGACACATTCATGTCCTACAGCAGAGACACATCCATGTCCTCCAGCAGAGACATCCATGTCCTCCGGCAGAGACACATTCATGTCCTACAGCAGAGACATTCGTGTCCTACAGAAGACACACTCATGTCCTCCGGCAGAGACACACTCATGTCCTCCAGCAGAGACACACTCATGTCCTACAGCAGAGACACACTCATGTCCTACAGCAGACACATCATGTCCTACAGCAGAGACACACTCATGTCCTCCAGCAGAGACACACTCATGTCCTACAACAGAGACATTCGTGTCCTACAACAGAGACATTCGTGTCCTACAACAGAGACATTTGTGTCCTACAGCAGAGACATTCATGTCCTACATGCTGTCCCTGCTCACAGAACCGCCGTCCAGCCCCACGTCCTCTGTCCTCTGTCCTCTACATGTCATCGGTGGACCGGTTTCTCTGTGACAGCCACTTCGCACTTCTCCGTTCCCGCCTTCAGGCCGTAGACCACCTCTGATTGGATGCAACAATAAGCACCGCCCCCTACGGCTTCGCTATTGGCTACGTGGTGTGTCGCTCATCGAACTGACAGCTAGCAGCGATAGCGACTCTTTTCCTCGGTACTTTCGCGAAACGAGCTACAGACGTTTCGCACCGGGGCGACCGGGGCCGAAACAACAACCGAGCCGGTAGCGCGACTCACCGCGTCCGCGTTTCACCGTCTTCCGCTGGGAAACGCACCATTCGCCGCCTCACGCAACTTCTACAAGTTGACCAGCAGACTTTCTGCCCCGCCTTCACCCGCCCAACCAAAGATCGTCTATGAGTCTACAAATGAGGCACTCTATCGCTGGAGCGCGCGCGCGCCACACACACACAAATAGACGCAGAGTGACGAGTCTTACTTTTAGCTGCTCTAAGATGACACTGACGACAGGATGTGACGTCACCTGATGGAGCAGCTGTGTGGACTCTGATTGGCGGGGCTCCGGCTGAACGAACGGAGGCTCCTGGTTCTGGTTCTGCTAGCGGCTAACCCCTTCCAGGATCCGGATCCGGATCCCTCTTTACAGAACCCACCTAGAACCAGGACCATCCAGAACTTCAGCAACTGTTCTAGAAGGGTCATTGTTAGAGGAACCCAACTTTAAAGGTGGTTCAGAATCAGCCAATCAGAACATGTTCCTGAAGATGACATCATCAGATTGATGTGAATGGGTGGTGCTGAACAGGTGAGTCCCACCTTTGGGAGTCAGGAGACAGAAAGCAATAATACTCGTCAACCACAGTAATCTTAGTACATAGTACTCATAACTGAGAGGTTTGTCCACCAGAGGAGGATTTTCATCCATAACTTTATTGATCCTGATCAGTTCCTACCTGCAGCACAGTCGAACCGCCAGCAGGGGGCAGCATCTCATTTTGAAACTGAGCGCGTGCCTTGACTGACATCATCAGGTGTGTAATTGAGACGAATAAAAAGTAATCAATAATCATTTCAGATTAAAAAATACTCTTCTTCTTTATACATTGACATCGTTACTGATCATCGATCACCAATAATCAATGGTGGACAACAGATCAGAAGTGTGTCTTGTGTTTTATTTAGTTTTATAAATAAAGTTCGATTCAAATCTTTTATCTTTTTATAAGCGATTTTTTTTATTGATTAATAAACTGAAACTGAAAATCAAAGGTCAATAAATGATCATGATTGGATCGATTATAATAGGTGCGGAAGGGGGGGGGGGTCCTGTCTGAGGGGAAGAGAGAGGAGGGAGGTGGCACAGGAGTGAGGAGCAGGGAGGGGAGGCGCACCTCCAAACCTCCGCAGCATCCCGGAGCGGACGGAGAAAAGTTTCCTCCCGAAGGTCTGCTCCGGTTTCTGAGTCGGACCCGAACCCTGCGGAGGAGGAGCCGAACCGGCGGCGGCGCGTTTCTCCCGCTGAGAGGAAAAGTTTGACCGCAGGTGAGAGAACGAGGAGCCCGAGGAGCTCAGGTGAGTCCGGCCGAACTTGTCACAGGTATCGATCACATGATCGATCATTGAGGAGGATTCCAAACGCGCTTCCTGCCGGGTTTAACCCGGGAATCATAGACATTTGACCAATAAATATATCGATCTTTATCACCAAAGCCTTTTATGTCTTCCTGCCGACATTCAGGCAGGAGGAGAAAAGGAGGTGCACATGGAGCTCACCTCCTCTCTGCTCCTGGTCAGAGTTTAAAAAGTGAAAAAGAGGAAAAGAGTAAGAACGCAGTGATGAAGGATGGAGTCAAAGAACAAGAAGAGGAGGACGGGGCAGGAAGAGGAGGATGGGGCAGGAAGAGGAGGACGGGGCAAGAAGAGGAGGATGGGGCAAGAAGAGGAGGACGGGGCAAGAAGAGGAGGACGGGGTAAGAAGAGGAGGACGGGGCAGGAAGAGGAGGACGGGGCAAGAAGAGGAGGATGGGGCAGGAAGAGGAGGACGGGGCAAGAAGAGGAGGACGGGGTAAGAAGAGGAGGATGGGGCAGAAAGAGGAGGACGGGGCAAAAAGAGGAGGATGGGGCAGGAAGAGGAGGACGGGGTAAGAAGAGGAGGACGGGGCAGGAAGAGGAGGACGGGGCAAGAAGAGGAGGACGGGGCAGGAAGAGGAGGACGGGGCAAAAAGAGGAGGACGGGGCAAGGAGAGGAGGACGGGGTAAGAAGAGGAGGACGGGGCAAGAAGAGGAGGATGGGGCAGGAAGAGGAGGACGGGGCAAGAAGAGGAGGACGGGGTAAGAAGAGGAGGATGGGGCAGAAAGAGGAGGACGGGGCAAAAAGAGGAGGATGGGGCAGGAAGAGGAGGACGGGGTAAGAAGAGGAGGACGGGGCAGGAAGAGGAGGACGGGGCAAGAAGAGGAGGACGGGGCAGGAAGAGGAGGACGGGGCAAAAAGAGGAGGACGGGGCAAGGAGAGGAGGACGGGGTAAGAAGAGGAGGACGGGGCAGGAAGAGGAGGACGGGGCAAGAAGAGGAGGACGGGACAGGAAAAGGAGGACGGGGTAAGAAGAGGAGGATGGGGCAAGAAGAGGAGGACAATGTAGGAAGAGGAGGACGGGGCAGGAAGAGGAGGATGGGGTAAGAAGAGGAGGACGGGGCAGGAAGAGGAGGACGGGGTAAGAAGAGGAGGACGGGGTAAACCACGACACCGTGCACTCCCGACACTCAAAACCAATTCAGTAAATCAACTGGATGGACAGAATCGTTTAACACACTATTTAGTTAATTTATATTAACCATCTACGATCAATATGTTTTATTTTACCCCACTGGTAGTTATTTAGTTAGTTTAGATTAACCATCTGACACTAAAATATTTTAGTTTACCCCACTGGTAGGTTTATGGATTATTGATTAAATAAATATTTGAAAGGGTCTGTTGTATCAGTGCTGCAGAGCCAAAATGATCAATTCTGAAATCACTGTCACTGCTGACAGCACACATGCTAATGCTAGCTGTGTTTAATAACGGCACACATGCTAATGCTAGCTGTGTTTAATAACAGCACACATGCTAATGCTAGCCGTGTTTAATAACAGCACACATGCTAATGCTAGCTGTGCTGATGACAGCAGACATGCTATGCTAGCTGTGTTTAATAACAGCACACATGCTAATGCTAGCTGTGTTTAATAATAGCATACATGCTAATGCTAGCTGAGTTTAATAACAGCACACATGCTATGCTAGCTGTGTTTAATAACAGCACACATGCTAATGCTAGCTGTGTTTAATAACAGCACACATGCTAATGCTAGCTGTGCTGATGACAGCACACATGCTAATGCTAGCTGTGTTTAATAACAGCACACATGCTAATGCTAGCCGTGCTGATGACAGCAGACATGCTATGCTAGCTGTGTTTAATGACAGCACACATGCTAATGCTAGCTGTGCTGATGACAGCAGACATGCTATGCTAGCTGTGTTTAATAATAGCACACATGCTAATGCTAGCTGTGTTTAATAACAGCACACATGCTAATGCTAGCTGTGTTTAATAACAGCACACATGCTAATGCTAGCCGTGCTGATGACAGCAGACATGCTATGCTAGCTGTGTTTAATAACAGCACACATGCTAATGCTAGCCGTGCTGATGACAGCAGACATGCTATGCTAGCTGTGTTTAATGACAGCACACATGCTAATGCTAGCCGTGCTGATGACAGCAGACATGCTATGCTAGCTGTGTTTAATGACAGCACACATGCTAATGCTAGCCGTGCTGATGACAGCAGACATGCTATGCTAGCTGTGTTTAATGACAGCACACATGCTAATGCTAGCCGTGGGGCCAGTATTCCTGGTTGTGTTTATTGTGCCGCGGTCAGGGATTGATCACTGACCTACCGTAGGCATGTCTGATTCAGACAGGAAGAGGAAGTCAGATCCGGGCTGAGTCCATCCTGAAGTGGGTCGACCCATCTGCAGCCAGACGCTGGAGGAGATCCGCGCCGATGGTTCCTTGGTTCCTCCTCCAGCAACGGACTCAGAACCCACCGAAGGAAAGACGTGGTTCTGGGCCGCTGAGCGATGAGGCCGTCGGCGTGTCGGGCCTCAGGGGAACCCCGCCCGCCTCCGATCCGTTTTTAGCTTGCAGATACTCGGGTTTATCGCTTCTCTTCAAGTTTACAGGAACAAGTGTGGGAAGTCGTATAAATTCAAATGTCACGTTAGCCCCCATTTGTTAGCATGCAGTCAACAATCCCTCCAGTGGAAACCGGGTCCAATTTAAGACTCACCAGCAACCCGGGCTTCTTTTACTGGATCACTATTAGTCAAAGAGGAATGGGGGGGGGCAGCCATACATTCCAGCAAGTGGCCCCCCTGGAAAGGGGCCACGGCGAGGAGTGTGACCTTTGGAGCTGAGACAGAGCCATTAGTTTGGCTGATAGAATAATTCATGGAGCCGGTGCTTCTGGTTCCGCCAGACTGATCCGGAGCCGACGTGTCCCTGACGGTCTGGGATGTCTCCATTCAGGTGTCAAAGCAGGTTTGGGTTTGGTGGTTCTACACACTGGACGTAGAACCGACAACCGTCAAAAGGCTGTGGAGAAAGGTCAGGGGTCGGAGCAGGCCTAAGTCACCATGACAACGTCGTAAGGTGTTTAGGCAGTGTAATGGGGTATATGGGTGTGACCTCAGTGACCTTCATGATCCTGAACGTGGACCTGGAGGACCTGCTTCCCTCCTGCGTGACCCAGGATCCCCCGAGGATCGGGGTTTATGAATCAGGCAGTTCCTCAGTGTGTCTGACGGACTTCGACCTTTGACCTCCTGACAGTCATTTTTACTGAACCCCGCGAGGAACATTCATCCATCTGAGCACCTTCTCAGCCAATCACGTCGTCGTTAATCCTCCTCTTGTCCCCCTCCAGACACGATGGCGACGTCCCCGTTCAGGACCGGTGACAGAACCCACACGCGGGACGGGAGCAGGTTCTCCGGCCTCCCACTGAAGCCCCCCCCCTCCGAGACCAGAGGTAACACTCTGCCTAAAACCGTCTCCTGATCTGCATTTCTTGTCCATCCAGCGGGGGGGGGGGGGGGGGGGGGGCAAAGATGCGGTCAAAGATGAAACGCCATCGAGGGAGTCGGTGCTCGTGGCCCGGCTGAGGTGTGATCAGGCGCCGGCAGCAGAACCTTAGAAAGACCAGGGCCTTCAAAGAGCATGAGTAAGGTGGCTCGCCCAGGTGACAGGAGGCCAGGGACCCGGGGCGGGCCAGAACCGGCGCTGGTGTTGTTGAACTAAGTGGAGCGCAGCAGCCGCCGCTCGCAGAAAGAGAATCCATGTTTTAATGATGTCAGCCAGCGAGAGATGAAAGGCCCGGTTCTGACCTGCTGCAGCTTCAGAGGCTGGCGGGCCGCCTTTAACATGCTAATCACATGATTTAACGACGCCGATAAAGGACGAGCAGGCCGCCATCACGCACACGACCACGGCCACGCCCCCCAAAAACCACGGGCTGTTCAGGCAGCAGCGACGGACTCCACAGGTCACTCAAGGTCAACAGTCACACGACAGCCAATCGATAGTCACTAGTAATCACTCGTAATCAATCATTAATAATCACTTCTATGTCATTTTTGAAATGCAAATCCATCCAGTGATTCCGTGACGCTTCTTCTCTTTGATGAAGAGCCCCGGAGCTCCACGATGAAGAAGTCATAAATGATGGATAACCACAGGGAGGGCTGAACGGGGGGGGGGGGGGGGGGTCCGGGTTCCTCTGAGGTCACATGATCAGTTCATGATCAGGTGTTCTGCTCCAGGTCCGATCGGACCCGTAAGTCAGGGTCCTGAGGGTCAGGGTCCAAGCCCCTCAGAGGGTCCCAGAAGGACGTCCTGTCCCTGGCTCAGTCTCAGAACAACCACAGACGTGCACGGAGGTCCTGAACCCGGGGCGGTTCCTCCGGTCCGGGCCGGGTGGTAGCCCCGCCGGGTTTTACGTGCCGGTCTGGTAATTTATTTCCTGCACTTTGCCGCGCGTCAGGAAACACGGCTTTTAATGTTATTTACACTTAAAACACGCTATTTAGAGCGAGAGGAGGAAAACGAATGGGCCCGGCGCCGACCCGTTAGATCACACGGTAACAATCTGGCTTGCTAATAGAACCATTCATCATGGAGCGGCCCGGTCCCGGTCCCAGAGGCCTATGGAAATGGGCTGCAGCTATAATGACGCGGAAGTGAGCGACGCTTCATCGTGGACAATTAGGGTGGCCCAGGTGCTCCTATCTGCTCCTATCTGCTCCTATCTGCTCTTATCTGCTCCTCCTGCTCCTATCTGCTCCTCCTGCTCCTATCTGCTCCTATCTGCTCCTATCTGCTCCTCCTGCTCCTCCTGCTCCTATCTGCTCCTCCTGCTCCTATCTGCTCCTCCTGCTCCTCCTGCTCCTATCTGCTCCTATCTGCTCTTATCTGCTCCTCCTGCTCCTATCTGCTCCTCCTGCTCCTATCTGCTCCTATCTGCTCCTCCTGCTCCTGTCTGCTCCTCCTGCTCCTGTCTGCTCCTCCTGCTCCTATCTGCTCTTATCTGCTCCTCCTGCTCCTATCTGCTCCTCCTGCTCCTATCTGCTCTTATCTGCTCCTCCTGCTCCTATCTGCTCCTATCTGCTCTTATCTGCTTCTCCTGCTCCTCCTGCTTATATCTGCTCCTATCTCCTCCTCCTGCTCCTCCTGCTTCGTTTTCAGTTATTTTCTGGAGTGAAGGAAAGGCCTTTAAAATACATTGTTTCACACCAACTCCTGGCCCGGATCAGGCCCGGATCAGGCCCGGATCAGGCCCGGATCAGGCCCGGAGAGGCCGGGACGCCGCTGCCCAGTAAATAGATTCAAATGAGCGCTTGTATGTCCTCTGACAGCAGGCATCTGTCCACCCCCCAGCCCAGCACCGCCCGGCCCGGCCCGGCAAGCCCAAGTCCGCCTCCTCAGCGGCGCCACGTCTCCAAACTGGTAATAACTGGTATTTAGGGCAGGGGGGGCGGAATAACTCCAAAACCAGCGCCAGGATTGATGATTGCGTCGGCGCCAGAGCGGGGAGTTTATCCACCGGTAAATCCAGACGCGTCTGTTCGGGGGGGGGGGGGGGGACCAACTAATCTACCTGAGGAGCAAAAGAGGAGGGGACAGATAGAGACTCACTGCAGGAGGCGCCAGGAAAGCTCAGGTGTTCACCCCCCCTCCCCTCCCAACTGGGTTCCAGTGGAGTCATGTCCTGTTCAGGGCGGGGTACACCCCCCTAGACAGGGTGCCAGCAGGGGGTGCGGGACGACAGCCCCGGGGGGGGCAGCTCCTGAATTACCGTGTTTTAGTTATGGAGGCTTCTGATTGGTTCTCCTGACGGCGGGCCTTCATCACCGGCCCGTCCTCGCACAGAAGCAGTGTTAGCTTGCAGGTGATTACTTAATCTGGACCGGCGCGCGTCTTAAGCAGGGCGATCCATCAGACCGGCGCCGGAGGAGGGTGGTACTCCGGGGGTAATCAGTCTTTGGACCCTCCCCGTCTTTAAACAGCACGCCGGCATCGTTGGTCCCGCCGCCGCCGCCGTCACCAGCAGCCGAAGGCTAAGGTGCTAGCCGCTGGGACCCGGCACACCTACACCTGGCCCGTGCTGTGACAGAACCGGGTCAGCCCGAGAAGGATCATCTCCCCACAGGCTGGTGGACAGAGGGAGTCCACCCACGCTCAGATCTCCAGGAGAGGACTCAACTGGACCCAGAGTCCCCCTCTGCGATGGAACAACCGGAGGGGCTGATGGACCGGGGCCCCCAATTGGCCTGGGGGGGCCCGGTACAGTCAAGTAAAGAGGGCTGACCTCTGCTGACCTCTGGGACCCATCCGTCAGGCTGTCAGCACACAATGAGAGCTCTGACTCACTCCAGTCTGGGGACTGTGGGGGCCCCGGGGGGCCATGTTAGTCCTCCAGGAGCTCAGCCCAAAGCAGATCATGATCCATGAAGTCCCAGGACTCCCTCTATAGATAGATCCAGAGTCGGTCGGTTCACCTGGACCTGCTGCTCTTTGGGTCCAGCAGAACCGTAGAACAGCCCACGATTAGCAGGTTCTGAAAGGGAGAACTTGTGATGAAGACCTCCTGTAGCTCAGGCAGTTCTTCATCATCAGACCTGAAACCACGTAAACCAGAACCAGAACCAACCAGGAGTGCGTGAAGGGTTCTCAGGGCTCCCTGAGTCGAGCTGAATGTCGGTTCTGATCCAGATGGGGGTCTCCTCAGCAGCACATTGATGATTCATTGAGACCGCCCCTCGGTGTGATCAGGAAGTATTGACCCCAAATGTTCTGAACTTCCTGTGGCTTTGTCCCGTCTTCATCTCTGCAGCTCCACACCACATGTTGCCCAACTTCCACGCTCCGGTCCCGGTCCATGGGCGGCACCAAGAGGGCCGGTACCACTACGAGCCTCGCGCGCTGCACGCCATGCACAGGTCAGTGGCCCCTCCTCTTTCTGTACGATGAGTCATCAGATTAGTGAGCTGCAGATCTAGAGTCCAGATCTACCCCAGATCAAGCCCATATCAGGCTCGGATTTAGTCCAGATCCAACCCAGAATTAGTCCATATCTGCCCCAGATCCACTCCAGATCAGGCCCAGATGTAGTCCAGATGTAGTCCAGATCTACCACAGATCCACCCCAGATCAAGCCCAGATTTAATCCAGGTCTACCTCAGATCCACCCCAGATTTAGTCCAGATCTACCCCAGATCCACCCCAGATCAAGCCCAGATTTAATCCAGGTCTACCTCAGATCCACCCCAGATTTAGTCCAGATCTACCCCAGATTTAATCCAGGTCTACCCCAGATCCACCCCAGATTTAGTCCAGATCCACGCCAGATCAAGCCCAGATTTAGTCCAGATCTACCCCAGATCAGGTGCAGATTTAGTCCAGATCTACCCCAGATCCACCCCAGATCAAGCCCAGATTTAATCCAGGTCTACCCCAGATCCACCCCATATTTGGTCCAGATCTACCCCAGATTAAATACAGATCTACCCCAGATCCACCCCAGATCAGGCACAGATTTAGTCCAGATCTACCCCAGATCCACCCCAGATCAGGCCCAGATGTAGTCCAGATCCACCCCAGTCTCGTTCAGGGCGGGTTTTCCTGGTGGGTGAACTCCATCGGTCTGCAGCTCCATCACTGACGGTGTCGTTCCTTTGTATTCGTTAATGGCTTGCTGTGGAGCTAATCTGTGTGGTGCAGCCTTGTTGCCCCCGAGCTAGTGGGGTAATTAAACTCTCAGAATGTCGAGGTCACAGTCCCGCCGTTGCTGCACTGCTGCTGGCAAGTCCGACTTCCAGGCTGCTGAGGCTTCAGTAATAGATCCAACGCGGCGCTGGGCAGAACCGAGCCTCACAGGCCGGTTCTGAAGAAACACCAGCAAAGAGCTGCTTCATAAAACGTCCACCTGGCTGGGGGGTCCATGCTGCTAAAGAGCATCTGGACCACCTCACAGGGCGGGCTGGGTCAGGTGATCAAAGGAGGCGTGGTCAGGAGCAGAAGGGGGCGGGGTTATATGTTAAGGAGGGGTGTGGTCAAACATTAAAGGAGGTGTGGTCAGCATTTTAGTGCATAATGGGTTCCTCTTTGAAGCCCAGTGACTCTTTTTCAATAGCAAAGCTGATTGGTTGAATTGATGTTAGACCACGCCCATGAATCGTAGGTACATGAGGTATGAGACGTTCAGACTCCATCAGAGCATCCAGATCCAGGGTTGAGATGTTACCCAGGTCCAGACTTCAGAACCAGGGTTCAGGGTGGTGCCAGCGAGGACTGAGACGGACCCGGTCTGACCGGAGTGGCGTGGCGTGGCGTGGCGTGGCGCGGCGTGGCGTGGCGTGGCGTGGCGTGGCGTGGCGCGGCGTGGCGTGGCGCGGCGTGGCGTGGCGTGGCGTGGCGTGGCGTGGCGCGGCGTGGCGTGGCGTGGCGTGGCGTGGCGTGGCGTGGCGCGGCGTGGCGTGGCGCGGCGCGGCGTGGCGTGGCGTGGCGTGGCGTGGCGTGGCGTGGCGTGGCGCGGCGTGGCGCGGCGTGGCGTGGCGTGGCGTGGCGTGGCGCGGCGTGGCGTGGCGTGGCGTGGCGCGGCTCACAACAGAAAGTCAATAGGCTCCTCCATTTAAATTCAGAGCTGATGGTGATGCATACTCCCTGCCTGGCGGGGGAAGGGCTATTCATCACCGCACCGTTCGGGAGGCGGGCGGGGGGCGGCCGTCCGCCGACTCGCCACCTTGATTAATGTAATTTGATCTTGACAGTGGACCCTAATTCATCAAGACCTTGATCCGGCTGTCGCTGCCCCGCCTGAGCCAAATTCGGCTAATTACAGGAAGGTTGCCCAGCAAATGAAGTGAGTGTCATCCGTGTCCCGGTGCAGCAGTTTATTACACCGCCGCCGCCGCCTCGTGGCACAGGTCCTCGCTGATCGTCCAACATGACATCTGAGCGCCCCTCCTCTTCATCACTGTTTGCATAGGCTGTAATGAGACGGCTGCTTAGTTTGTCACGCCTGTCAGGAACAGACGGTTTCCTCCTCTCCCTCACGCCGCCAAAGGTTTCCCTTACCCCGCCCCCAGGCCGATGACGGCCAGCAGAGGGGGGACACTTCCTGCTTGGTGGTGGCGTTCCCGTCTTTGCAGCGAGATGAGACCAACGTGCTGCTGGCTCCTCCCATGTCTGAGGGTCATGATGCTGGTGGCTCCTCCCATCTCTGAGGATTACCTCACTGGTAGCTCCTCCCTTACTTACGCTCAAATCATGTTTACGCGAGGGAAGTCCCGAGTCGGACGTTCGCTGGATCCATTACTTGTTATCAGATCTGGAGTTACGCTACAGAGTGAGACCTCTCTACTCCAACAGAGACGGCAGCGCGTGCAGCATGACATCACTTCCTGTGGCGCCATTGGTTGAATGCTGGCTAAAGCCTTTAGCAGCTTGAAGCTAGTCGTGCGAGTCTGTATTCCGGGTGAGAGAAACCCGGCGGTTGAGCTGCTGCTGTTACTTTAAGTATTAGTCCAAAGTGATCAAAGCATTTGATTGATTATTGAATGTTCGCTACATAAGTTTTCAAGAGTTAAATGTTTAAATATTGATCTGGGGTAGAGTTAAATATTCTAGAAGCATCAGACCGGTTCAGAATCAAACAATTTGGACTTGGGGGCAACAGAACCGGATCGGGACGTCCCTAATTTACGCTAGTTTATATTTGTATTAGATGCAACAAAAATAAACAAGTCAATAATAACAGAGTACATTGAGTGTCAACCAATGACAGAAGGAGGCGGGACTTTTCTCTAAATAGAGGTCAGTGCAGGGAGACAGCCGTTACCGTGGTAACGTGAGGCGTCCGCTTCACGTTCAGACTGGGACCGAGTCACACGTTGTCGCCGTGACAACAAGCACCCACAGGCCACACCCACACACTAACAACTTCCACCCTTTATAAAACGGTCCCAGTAAGACCAGTAGAACCCATAGAACCAGCAGGACCAGTAACGGGTCGTGACCCGACCAGGTTTGAAGTACTGTTTGGTACCAGAGACGACGGAGGATGAAGAAGAAGAAAAACTCCTCCTCCTCCATGGACGGCTCCAAAGAACTCGCGACTGCAGACAGAAACAATGACTCCGCCTCCGCCCCGGCCCGTAGCCAATAGCGGTAGAGTCTGAGCCGGTAAACAAACATCTGGGTCCGACGGGCCATCAGGGGCCGTCTGAAGAACCACCAGACTCCGAGACCAGAACCAGCATTCTGATGCGAGGCTGAAGCAGCAGTAGAACCTTCACCCCAGAACCGAACCGGCACCGACGTGATGTCATCACGAGAGTCCGGTCGGCCAATTGTGTCTACTTCCTGTCTCCAGCCCTGCAGGTCTGTCCGGCGGACCCGACATCTCCCTGATCCGGGTCTCCCCCGCCGCCGTGCCGACGGGCACGCCCTTCAGCCCGCCTCCCCCGTACCTCGGCGCTCAGATGGAGCATTACCTGCGCTCTGTGCACGGCGGCCCCGCCCTGTCCGTGGTCTCGGCCCCCAGAGGAGTCGGCCCAGCTGCCTGTAAGTCCACCAACCAGAACCAGAACTCGTCGCCACTGCCGGGTGGACATTCTGAGGAAAGGGGCGGAGCAGCCCCCATTAACCCTAACCCCCCCCCCCCCTCTCCTCAGTGGCCCATGAGCATCTGAAGGACCGCGGCCTGTTCTGGCTTCCACCTCCCCCAGGGCCCGGCCCAGGTGAGTACTGCCACCTGATGGCCAACCACCGGAGCCCATATGGAGATCTGCTGATGCAAGGGGGCGGAGTCACCGAGGGGTCTCACCTTTCTGACTACATCACCCCCATCGACGGTGAGTCAGCGGGAGACAGCAGCTGGGGGGTTGGGGGGGGTGGAAGGTGAATGTCAGGTCCTGGTCCTGGTCCTGGTCCCCCCCCTCCCCCACAGATCCTGCAATCAGGCTGAATTGATCGTAGCGCTAAAAATGATGGACTACTAGTGCTAACTGTTAGCACCGATGCAAGCACTAACTATTAGCGCAGGGCTGGGCAATTATTTTTTTCATGGGCCGGTCCGAGTCAACCAAAGGGCCGTATGCGGCCCTGGGGCCGTACAATGCGCAGGTCTGTGCTAGCGTAAAGTCCACAACAGCAGAATGGCTTCACCTGCTGACTCACCGGTGTGTCCACAGTGTCCCGCCTCTCCAGCCCCAGATTGATACCCAGGCTGGGCAGGAAGATGGCGCTGACCGCCTCGCCGCCGGACGCCAGCATGGACCTTCAGACGATGATCCGGACGTCTCCCAACTCGCTGGTCGCCTACATAAACAACTCGGCCGCCAGCAGCTCCTACCTGTCGGTGGGAGGGTTCAGGTGAGTCCCCTAGGAGACCGCTGTGGGTTGGGTTGGGTCCTTCTTCCCTGTGACCTCGTATCTTCTGTCCTTCATCCTTTTAGGTTTCTTGTTGCTTCCTTTCTTTCCCATCTTTACTTTTTCTTTTTCTTTTCCTCTTCCCGATTCCCCCTTTCTTTATTTACCTCCTCAGGTTCTTCCTTTCCTCCTCTTTGCTCTGTACTTCATTTCCCTCCTACCTCCTATTTTTTCTCTTTTCTCCTCTACTTCCTGGCTTGCTCCCATGTCCTCCTGGTCATGCTTCTTCTTCTTTGGTCCCTGCAGCCCGTCCTTCCCCTTCCCTCATCCCATCAACCCTGGGGCCTACCAGCAGCTGTTGTCCCAGCAGCGGGGGCTTGGCTCCTTTGGTCAGACTCCGCCTCTCATCTCCGGCCGCCATCCGGCCCTCTGCCGCTCCCCGCTGCCAGTCTCCACCCGCCACACCAACCTGTTGTACAAGGTAAGCACAGACACAGGTTGAACCCCACCTGTGTCCTTTGGTCATAATAGTGACATCATTATAATCAGGGTCGCTGGAGCCCCCGCCGGGACTTTGGTGTCTGGAAATTGGGCATCCAGTTCTTGGGTGTCCAGGTGACGTCCAAGTCATGGTTGTCCAGGTGGTGTCCAGGTCTTAGATGTCCAGGTGACATCCAGGTCTTGGGTGTCCAGGTGACATCCAGGTCTTGGGCGTCCAGAGTTCTTTCAGGCCCACCTCAGCACGATTAGCCGATTAGCATCATTAGTCTTCATTGACGAGTTTTGTCCCCTGCGTGGCACTAATGAAATCTTGTCTCCCCAGGACCACGGCGGACACTCTGCGGTCAGCAGCACCGGAGACCGCGTCCTCACCAGGAGGTCAAAGGTGAAAGCTGAAGCCGTGGGGCTGAGGCCGCCGTCTGCAGGTTCGCCGGTACGCAGAACTGGCTCTATTGGTTAAACGGTCCTTTTAGTCGGTCCAATCAGAAAGGCCCAGTCAGATCCGCCAGTCGTGAAGGTGAAGAGACACCTGGGTGGTACTGGGAGAGGTTTTTTCTCCTGTACTTCCTGATCCACTACCTGTCGGCCAAAGGTAAAGCCCACCTGATTAGAGGGTGGCGCCCCTTGGCTCCGCCCCCGCTGCCTGGCGACGGTAAACTGTGCCAGAACACTTTGTTTTCATGAAAAATCGTCGAGGAGCCACTTCCTCTGGCTTTTGACTAATCTGTGGCTCCTCTTCCACAGCGATGCGGTTTGGGCTTGATGCATGGGTCGGCGCCACTCGCCGGCGTCCCCGGGCCAGAACCAGAATTGATGAAGATAGTGTGAGCGGGTGGAGGGGGGGGGGCGAACATGCTGCAGTCAGCACCATCCGTGTTGCACTGCAAAACCAAGCCTCTAAAAATAGAAACAGGTCTAATCAGCACGGTGCTGAAGGTCCGTCCGCGGGTCCGACCCGACAGTCAGACGGCTGGACCGCTGACCAGCCTTTAATTCAGGAAACGGGAATCCGGTTTCCCACATTCAGGATTTATGGAAAACGTTTAAAGCAGAAAAGGAAATATTTTCAAATCCAGAAAGGTTTTGAAAAAAACGGTCCCGTCTGTTGTCCTGGTGCTGCCAGAAACAAAGGTGATGGGGGACATGGGGTGCATGTTAGCGGTGTGAGTTCAGGTCCTTCAGCACCAGCAACTGACGTGAACCGTCGAGGACAAATCAACGTTCATTTGGCTTGTCCACAGAACCAGCAGGGCAGCGAGTTGGACCTGAAGGACGACGTGGATCGAGACGGATGTAAGCAGGACCCGGATGCCGTTCACGAGACCAACTGCCACTGGGACGGCTGCAGGAAAGACTACGAGACCCAGGAGCAGCTGGTCCACGTAAGTGTCTGCAGACCAACACTGGCGACCCGTCCAGAAACCCAGTCCTTAGAACCAGTTCCAGTCAGAACACATGAGCTGCACAAACTGTACCGACCAAACAAGAAAGGAGCCAACCAACACCTGAGGCGACCTGCCAGGTGAGTGGGTTCGGGTTCGAGTCTGAGGTGACCTGCCAGGTGAGTGGGTTCGGGTTCTAGTCGGAGGTGACCTGCCAGGTGAGTGGGTTCGGGTTCGAGTCTCAGGCGACCTGCCAGGTGAGTGGGTTCGGGTTCGAGTCTCAGGCGACCTGCCAGGTGAGTGGGTTCGGGTTCTAGTCTGAGGCGACCTGCCAGGTGAGTGGGTTCGGGTTCTAGTCTGAGGCGACCTGCCAGGTGAGTGGGTTCGGGTTCTAGTCTGAGGCGACCTGCCAGGTGAGTGGGTTCGGGTTCTAGTCTGAGGCGACCTGTCAGGTGAGTGGGTTCGGGTTCTAGTCTGAGGCGACCTGCCAGGTGAGTGGGTTCGGGTTCTAGTCTGAGGTGACCTGCCAGGTGAGTGGGTTCGGGTTCTAGTCTGAGGTGACCTGCCAGGTGAGTGGGTTCGGGTTCTAGTCTGAGGCGACCTGCCAGGTGAGTGGGTTCGGGTTCTAGTCTGAGGCGACCTGCCAGGTGAGTGGGTTCGGGTTCTAGTCTGAGGCGACCTGCCAGGTGAGTGGGTCTTCGGAACATGTAAACTCCACAGAAACACCTGGTTTGAACCCATGACCTTCTTGCTGTGATGCAACAATGCAGATGATGATGATGCTAACCACTATGCTGTGTGTGTCTCTGTGTGTGTCTGTGTGTGTCTCTGTGTGTGTGTCTCTGTGTGTGTCTCTCTGTGTGTGTCTCTGTGTGTCTCTGTGTGTGTCTCTGTGTGTGTGTCTCTGTGTGTCTCTGTGTGTGTCTCTGTGTGTGTCTCTGTGTGTGTGTCTCTGTGTGTCTCTGTGTGTGTCTCTCTGTGTGTGTCTCTGTGTGTGTCTCTCTGTGTGTGTCTCTGTGTGTCTCTGTGTGTGTCTCTGTGTGTGTGTCTCTGTGTGTCTCTGTGTGTGTCTCTGTGTGTGTCTCTGTGTGTGTCTCTGTGTGTTTCTGTGTGTGTCTCTGTGTGTGTCTCTGTGTGTGTCTCTGTGTGTGTCTCTGTGTGTCTCTGTGTGTGTCTCTGTGTGTGTCTCTGTGTGTGTCTCTGTGTGTGTGTCTCTGTGTGTGTCTCTGTGTGTGTGTCTCTGTGTGTGTGTCTCTGTGTGTGTCTCTGTGTGTGTCTCTGTGTGTCTCTGTGTGTGTGTGTCTGTGTGTGTGTGTGTCTCTGTGTGTGTGTCTCTGCGTGTGACTCTGTGTGTGTCTCTGTGTGTGACTCTCCGTGTGTCTCTGTGTGTGTCTCTGTGTGTGTCTCTGTGTGTGTCTCTGCGTGTGTCTCTGTGTGTGTGTCTCTGTGTGTGTGTCTCTGTGTGTGTCTCTGTGTGTGTCTCTGTGTGTGTCTCTGTGTGTGTCTCTGTGTGTGTCTCTGCGTGTGTCTCTGTGTGTGTGTCTCTGTGTGTGTGTCTCTGTGTGTGTCTCTGTGTGTGTCTCTGTGTGTGTCTGTGTGTGTCTCTGTGTGTGTGTGTCTCTGTGTGTGTCTCTGTGTGTCTCCTACAGCACATAAACAACGAACATATCCACGGGGACAAGAAGGAGTTTGTGTGCCGCTGGTCTGATTGTTGTCGGGACCAGAAACCCTTCAAGGCTCAGTACATGCTCGTGGTCCACATGCGGCGGCACACCGGGGAGAAACCACACAAGTGCACGGTGGGCAAAGGTTGTCTCTACCCCTGTGGCCCCCCCAGAGGGTTCAGGGGCCTCCAGACAACAGAACTTCATGTTTCTCCTAACAAATCACCTTGAGGACTGAGAAATACTACAGTATTAAATACTCCAGTACTCTACAGTACTACTGCAGTAGTAAAGCTGTACCATCTCCTGTGGTTGTAGTTTCAGGGCTGTACTAAGTCTTACTCCTGTATCAAATACTCCAGTACTCTACAGTACTACTGCAGTAGTAAAGCTGTACCGTCTCCTGTGGTTGTAGTTTCAGGGCTGTATTAAGTCTTACTCCTGTACCAAATACTCCAGTACTCTACAGTACTACTGCAGTAGTAAAGCTGTACCATCTCCTGTGGTTGTAGTTTCAGGGCTGTATTAAGTCTTACTCCTGTACCAAATACTCCAGTACTCTACAGTACTACTGCAGTAGTAACGCTGTACCGTCTCCTGTGGTTGTAGTTCGAGGGCTGTATTAAGTGTTACTCCTGTACCAAATACTCCAGTACTCTACAGTACTACTGCAGTAGTAAAGCTGTACCGTCTCCTGTGGTTGTAGTTCGAGGGCTGTACTAAGGCCTACTCCCGCCTGGAGAATCTTAAAACCCACCTGCGTTCCCACACCGGGGAGAAACCCTACGTCTGTGAGCACCAAGGCTGCAACAAAGCCTTCTCCAACGCCTCGGACCGGGCCAAGCACCAGAACCGGACCCACTCCAACGAGGTAGGCAGCGGACCCGCCGCCTCAGGGCCCTGTAGCCCCTCACACAGAAGTGTGTGGGTTAATTTCCCCTCAGGATGGTCTGCAAGGGAAATAATGAGGCGTAGATGTATCGAGTACAACCGACCACAAACCATGACAGCCAATCATGCTGGTCTCCTCCCCCCTGCACCCTGCTGGGGGGCGGGACCACCTGCAGATGGTAAAGGGAAAATGAAACCTGGTTCAGGTACGTCTCCTGCAGAGAGGAGGTTCAGAGTTCGCCAACATTAAACGTATGGAGATCTGACGAACTCCCTCAACCTGCAGGAGTTCTGTCCAGGCTTTACACCTCCTTTTCCTTTAGCAAATGTTCTTTTCTCCTTCTAAGTCATGCAGCAGATAACTGCTAGCAGCAGACAACAGCTAGCCGTAGCTACAGATAACCACAGTTAGCATACCTGTCAACCAGTACGTTTTTGCCGTACAAAGTACGGTTTTTATGCATTCTAAGACGTGTACGGCGTAGAAGAACATCTGTACGGGAAAACGCAAATTTGTAGCGTCCGTCAGACGCTGAAACAAGGACGAGATGGGTCTCAGAACAAGCTTTTATTAACCGGTAAACCCCGCCACTAACAGAACAGATATCCCCTCCCGTCTCTCTCACCCCCTCCACGCTCACACACACCCCGCCCCTCCTCCCTGGATGCCTTCACTGACTCTCTGCAGAGTAGGAATTACGAACACGAACACGAACCGTTACAGTCCCATCCGGTCTGCACCGAATATCAAGAAACGTGAAAAACATGTTTCCCAATCACAAGCCAGCAAAGGTTTGTATTTTTCTGTCCCTGTTTGAAATTTAAATTACAAACATCATTGATCGATACTTAAGTTTGGTTTACAAAAATAAAAATGCTAACGATTTTTTCCCCCGAAATATCTGTTCTTATTTAAAAATTTAAATTACAAGCATTATTAATGGATATTTTAGTTTAGTTAAAATATCAAAATTAAACTGTATCCTAATTAATAATGTCCAACTATGTACATAAATAAACGCATTTGAAAAAAAATATATGGTGTAAGGTTATTTTGTATTTTGTAAGGAAAAAATCAACGGTTTGTAAGGCCATGGAGCCTTGGAGGTTGACAGGTATGAGTTAGCCACAGTCAGAGATAATAAGGGTTAGCAGCAGCTAATTGTCTGCTGTTTCCGTTGTACGCATCATTTATCGTTGACATTATTTTGTTCATATATGTTGGTCTTAGTGCCGGTGGCTAGCAGAATCTAATCATTGTCCTGTTAGCAGTCAGATGTCCTTCTTCGGGAGTCTTTCCAGTTCTGGTTCAGAGTCTCGTGTCTCGTGTCTCCAGAAACCCTACGTCTGTAAGATCCCTGGTTGTATGAAGCGCTACACCGACCCCAGCTCTCTCAGGAAGCACGTCAAGACCGTCCACGGTCCAGAGGCCCACATCACCAAGAAGCAGCGCGTGGACCCACTGCCGAGGCCGCCGCCGTCCAGGGACAACGGCGAGAATGAAACGAGGAGCGTCCAGAGGGAGGACAAGGCATCACACAACAGCGGCTCCAGAGGCACGGAGGACTACCTGCACATGAAAGCTATCAAGACGGAAACCTCTGTGGTAAGATGGCGTCCTCCAAACGACAGCGGTCTTCATCAGAACCCGTCTTCTGTCGCTGCTTGACTGTCCTTTCTCTCTCTTTCTGACGTCCCTCCCGGACAGACTTTACTCAGGTGAGCTCTCCTCAGACTTCCTGTTGAACTCATTCAACGGCGATCGACCGTTTTATTGAACATAGAGGCGTGGCCAGCATGAGCATCAGGGATAAACCATCACAACCCAACAACGTTTCCTCACCAGAATGCAATCAGGTCTAGTACGAGGCCAGGTTCTCCGGGCCACTCGTCATTTCATACCTGGACCAGGTACTCTGCTTCAAGCCCCAGAGAGCAGCCGCTCACTCGAGTCCGAGTCAGGCTGGATCGAGTTCTTTCAGGTCCTGGAGAACGTGGGGTTGCTTGTTGTTCTGAGAGGTTCTGTTAGGTTGGGCTGGTTTGTCCTAAAATTAACAAAGACCATCGGCAGCGGTTCCTCCTGCCGATTTCTGATCCACAAAGACCTTCTGTAATCTGTGCTGCACCCCCTGCCTCCTCCACCCGACCATCCAACCGTCCATCCATCCATCCGCCCGTCCATCCAACCGTCCATCCATTCGTCCACCCGTCCGTCCACCCATTCATCAACCCATCCATTAATCCATCAATCCGTCCATCCAACGGTCCGTCCGTTCACCCATGACGTATCAGTCCACCCCAGGCAGTCATTCATCAAGTAGCAGAGAACGGACACTTGGTGGCGCCACCAGCGATGACAGTGGAGTAGAACTCGCTGCACACAGCAGGGGAAGCCTGGGGGACACCAGCACCTCCCCGCATGGAGTCCTTGGGCTGTTCCACCGGCAGGGCCGTGGTGCTGGTTCTCCTCCTCCGGGAACCAGCTGAGCACCAGCCAGCACCTCCAGAAACCAAAGGCAGTGAGGGACTCATGTCGGTGGGCAACGTCCCAACACCCCCGGTCCTCTGCACCAAGCTGCCCCCCATTCCAGCCAGTGGTGAGTAGAGAGACGTGCAGAACGGTTGGTGTCTACTTTGTGCTGGGACAGTCGGTGAAATAGTGGCGGCAAAGAGTATCCGAAGATTACAGAACTGCTAAGAATCAAGTCTTGTCTCTGACTCCACAGGGGTCCCCATGGACAGTCTTGGTACGGGTGGTGATCTGATTTCCTCCCCTTGATCCGGCTTTGGTGATTCCAGTTCTGGTCAAAAGAGTCCATTGGAAGACCTCCAGCACCCTGAGCCCACTTAACACCTTCACCACCGACCATCAGCCCAGAGCCAGCGACCCCCTTAAAGGCGGCAGTAAACTGGTCAATCAAGGACGGGGCTCCCAGCGGGGGTCCAACGGACTCCGGAGTTCTCCTCATGCACATGGAACATTCAAGGGACTGAAAAGACGCGACCGAGTCCTGGTTCTGTACAGACTTCCTGTCCAGTCCTTCCGTCTTCTGAAACCATTGTCTTGTTTATTGTGGCGCTGCAGGAGGATCGGATCCCGGCTCAGCCTACACGATGCATGTTGTGGTATAATTAGGTATAAAGGAGAACATAATTATCTGGCGCTTTGTCTTCTGGAATGAATCTCCACTAACTTGTTTTACGCCATCAACGACTTGAGCCGACGTTCTTCTGCGGCGGGGGAAAACAATCAGTGGCGCTCCTCGTCCTCTCAGCGGTCGGGTCCCCAGCGAGACATACATGATTAACTGTGACACGTCGGCTTCAGCCGTCTCGGATCCCATTTGGGAATGATGATGAGTCCGTGCGTCCGTAAATCGGTTGCTGGTGGCAGACGGACCAGCCGCTCCGTGTCGTACGTTACGCCAGTTTGTCGTGCCGGCCGAATGGAATTGTTTTTGTACATTTTTAAATACAGAACTGCTTCTGATTTCTACTCCTGTGTCATCCTTCGTATGGACCTTGTTCCACATCTGTGATTCTGATCCGGACAATCGGGGAAGGTAAAAAACAAAAAGAACTTTTCCTTCTGTATCGCGGTTTTGAAACAAGTAAACTTCCTGTTTAGGTCCGGGACGGGGTCGCGACCTTCATCGTTACGGTATCAAAACAGGTAAACTTCCTGATTAGGTCCGGGACGGGTCGCGACCTTCATCGTTACGGTATAAAAACAGGTAAACTTCCTGTTTAGGTCCGGGACGGGTCGCAACCTTCATCGTTACGGTATAAAAACAGGTAAACTTCCTGTTTAGGTCCGGGACGGGTCGCGACCTTCATCGTTACGGTATAAAAACAGGTTAACTTCCTGTTTATGTCCGGGACGGGTCGCGACCTTCATCGTTACGGTATAAAAACAGGTCAACTTCCTGTTTAGGTCCGGGACGGGTCGCGACCTTCATCGTTACGGTATAAAAACAGGTCAACTTCCTGTTTAGGTCCGGGACGGGTCGTGACCTTCATCGTACCAACGACCATAAATGGCACGTGAAAGGAGGAGTCAGATGTGACGCTGTCACGTGATTGGTCACATGTTCAGTGTGGGGCCTCATGTATTATTCAGGGCCCTCCTGGTTGCAACGGGGCCACCTGAAGGGGGCTCCGTGTCGGCGGCTGCTGAATGTTAACGAGAGCCTGAATAATCTGGACCCTCACCCTCAGGTTGGCGGCGCCGCCCGGCCCGCTCTGTAGCCCTGAATGTTTAATACGGCGCCAGTGAAAGACGTCTGGGCGGCTGGCAGAGGTTTGGGGCGAGGTGAGAAGTTCTGGATGTGTTCCACATCAGAACTCAACACTCACATTCAGATTCTGGCGCCGTCTCCTCACCAGCTGCCGGTCCGCGGGCCCGACCAGAACTTTCCTCCGTCCGGATGACAAAAACTTCTGACGCAGCGCCGTAAAGTAGTTTCTGCTCTCGCCCAGAAACCAAGCAGCGCCGCGTGAACCGGGTCGCTGGCGCCGGGAGCCAGCCAATCATCGGCGAGGTCATCGAGCAGGATGATGTTTATTCATCGCCGGTTCTGAAACCAGCATCTGTCCCCCCCAACCATCTGTCACTGTGTCAGCGGGCTGTGATGTCATCATCACTCATCACACCCAGAACCTCAGACAGGACCCTGGTGCTCCAGCACAGGTCCCAGGACACTGAGGTTCTGCTGGTTCTGGAGACCTCCGGGTCAGACCCAGGTGGTCTGGACAGGTTCTGTTTATCCGTTCAATATAAAACGGTTTCATTTAAAAATGCTTTCATTTTTTTTACAAATAAACAAACAAACGAAACATTCATTTCCTGTGGAAAGTTTCCGGTAACAATCCTGAGTCGGGTTCTGGGTCCACTTCCCCAGTACTCTGCTTCCGAAGTCGCCGTCAGATGAGGGAGGCGTGACCCAGCAGCAGAGGCAGGTCAGCGGCGCCGCCGTGCCGGGTCTGGGTCGTCCCGGTCTACGGTCTCTGGAGGCCTGAGGGACGAGGTCCTCATTAAAACCTCTCCTCCTCCTCATACGGGCCACCGGGCCGATCCAGGTGTGTCCAGCAGGTGACGCCGGCTGTATTCTGATTAGTTTCTCCTCACACGCGTCAGGAGTGGGTTCTGGAGGCGTCGCCAAGGAAACAGACATGAACATTTACCCATGATGCAACAGGAGTTTCAGTTTGAACGTCTGACTCCTCACTGAGTCCAACCAGCCTGGACCGCCTCCTTTACGGGAGGAGCGGCGTCCTGATTCTGGGTTCTGGTCCTGGGATTCTTGACCCCTTGTCTCTGGACTTCTGAAGGACACAGCTCTCCTGGCTGTGATTGGCTGCTAGGCTCAGATTGGGGCGGGGCCAGCCCAGTTATGCAGCGCTTGGCGCAACCTGTCGGGGCTAATGGCTCCAAGGATGATGGATGGTGTTTGTGCGGCGCTGACGGACCCGACTCGCCTGATGATGATTGGATCCAAACGGCAGACTGATTCAATTATCTCACATCATCTGCATTAATGCCTTATTTGGGCTGCGGGGACGTCGGGGGGGGGGGGACAGGCCAGTTAGACAGGAAGTCCACCTTCAAAACTGCAGACGCCCTTGGCCCCCCGCAGACACGCCCATCAGCACCAAGACACGCCCCTCAAGACAGAGGAGTCAGACACTGACAGCCAATCAAAAACACTCTGCATATCAACTTCCTTAAGGGACAGCTGTACACAAAAACAACAATAACAAGTGTGTTACTTCCTGGTGTGTTACTTTACTTCCTAGAGTGTTACTTCCTAGTGTGTTTCTTACCGGTGTGTTACTTTACTTCCTAGTGTGTTACTTCCTTGTGTGTTACAAACACTTCCTCGTGAGTTACTTCCTGGTGTGTTACTTTACTTCCTAGTGTGTTTCTTCCTGGTGTGTTAGTTCCTGGTGTGTTACTTTACTTCCTAGTGTGTTTCTTCCTGGTGTGTTGGTTCCTGGTGTGTTGCTTTATTTCCTAGTGTGTTACTTCCTGGTGTGTTACTTCCCACTTGTCTCTTCTGGAACACAAACGCAGGTTTCCATTTCCTTCTGCTGCCCCTGTTCTGGTTCCGCCCCTCCATGGATCCGATCGGGGGGGGGGGGGGGGGTGACAGGAACTGGACTCTGAACCCGTCTTCATGGGGGAGCTGTTAAACGGTCCTGATGAATAATGAAGGTGTGTGTGAGCAGCCCCTGGACTGACCCTGCCCCCCCCTGGGCCGCCCCCGGCGGGCGTTCGGTGTCAGAATGGCGGGTCTCAGAACACCTTGGGGGCCCGGGGGGGGGGGGGCGTCTCCATATTGAGCAGACAGATGAGACCTGTTAAATGGAGGGCGGGGGTGAGGCGGACCTCCGGGGTCCAATCCTCATCCTGAGCTGCAGGGACGGGGGCTCTGGCCCGCCTCCATCGGACCTCACGTCTTCCACACCTGCAAACCGGAGCTGACCCGGAGCGTCTGCCAGCCCGGGCCTTCCCATCATGCACGGGGGCAGCAGCGAGCTCCCAGGAGCCCGGCCCGCCTCCTGCCATCTGCCATGATTTATAGAAAGCTGCCGATGATTTATGGGCCAGTCAGCGCACAATGAGCTGGTTCTGTTTCATTTACACGACCCGCGACCCCGCCGCCAGTCCAGCCGGGTCGGGGAACGCTCGCTAATCAGACTCTTAACGTGGGGCGGGGCACAGAGGCCCGCAATGAAATTAAGTTACGACAGCGTGCGCATACCGATGAAACGGGCCGCCGGCGCCGGGCCCGTCCAGCAAAGAGGTAGAACATCGAGGTGAAGCGCAGGTCACCTGGTGACCCTGTGGATGGACCCAGAGACACAAAGGCCCCGGGGGAGCAGGAAGGGGGAGAGAGAGAGAAAGAGAAGAAGAGCAATTTCTCGGAATCTGTTCGTCCAGTCATCTCGGACAGCTGCGCGTCTTCACGCAAGGCCTCGTGGGAAATGGAGTTGTCGGCCAGAGGCGTTAGATTCCCCGCAGCTGTGGGCTTCGGCCGCCCTCTGCAGGTGATCCAGTGGAACCGCAGCAGCAACGGAACGCTCCGTTCTGGTTCGAGAAGATCCGGTTCCAGCGCTGGAACCGGATCTTCACCGGAACCTGTCCTGCAGCCTGCTGCCCAGAGCGCGAACACGCACACACATGCACACACACACACACACACAGGCTACAGACCGGAACAGCAGCAGCGACTCTGAAGCAGGGCAGCAAAGCATGCTGGGTAATCCCATCAGATGAAGCGTTTACCTTCAGAAGGTGTGGAAATGAAGAGACCCACTGGTCAGTGTGTGTTTACCGTGACGTCATACGCCCCTCCCTTCACTCGGGGAGGGGGGGCTCCCGCCCCGCCGTCACACCGTGAGTGAAGACGCTGCTGACATGACACTAAAGCGTTCCAACATGGCGGACGGCAACTTTCCTTGTCTTGGGGTGGCGTGGGGAGCTCAATGAACGTGTAGTGAGAGCCCCCCTGCTGACACCAGAACCAACACAGACGCGCCGCCTGGACTCCCGGTCCGGTCTCCGGTGCAATTTTTGGAACCTCTCACGGAAGCGAGAGAAGAACCAGAGCGAAAAACAGAATGTCCGGTAACATTTCGGGCGTCTGCCGCCATCTGCTGGGTGCCCAGCGGTACTACAGTTGTTGGGCGTCAATGCTCCGTCATCACACATCCGGAGCCGAACCGGGCAGCTGTTACGCCCCCCCTAGGAGGGAAAAAACAAATCGTGCCCCCCCCCCCCCCACACACACACACGCACACTCTTGCATCCTTAACATAAAAGGGAACGTGAAAAAGAAAGGAATATAAATCGATTTACAACAAAGAATAACTTTATTACCATTGTTTTTTAGTCTGCAACAGAAAATATTTGAAGTGTATCAATTTGCCTGAAAAAAAAAAGGTCCTTAAACTATAATTTATTTGGCTTCGTGTTGGGGGGGGGGGGGGGGGTGATACATTCTCCTCTGGTCTGCAGGAACTTTAAAGTAAAAACATCAATAGCACGATGGAACAAGTGTTCTGGGGCATCGGCTCAAGACGAGCATCCATCCAGGCCCAGCGGCGTTTATAAGTCCACGTGGGAGGGCCCCACCGCGGCCCTGGACCGGAGGGGCGGGGCCCTGTCAGCTGCAGGTGGCGGCTGATGTCGACGGCTTCCTTTCATCCGTGGACCGGGTCTCGGCTGCTCTGGCTCTGGGATGGAAACTAAAATCATCCACTTCATGGTCCACGGGCGGCTGGAGCGCGCCGAGTTTGGAAGCGAGTGCCCTGCGGCAGACGTGAAAGGTGAGTAACCACGTCCGTCACACCTGCTGGTGGTTACTCATCCGCTGTGGACGGGTCCTCAGGCTGGCTCGTTGCCGTCAATAACCTTTGAAGTCGAATCTGTCAGATCTGTTCCAGGCGGCGGCGGAGGCGGAGCCTCACCACATCCTGAAGATGTACGACACCAACGGCAGCCTGGTGAACATCACCCCCCAGCTGGAGGCCAACGGCGAGGACTCGTACTACCGGCTGGAAGCGGTGGCGTCCGACCTAAAGCGTGAGTCACAGCAGCCAGCTGTCCGTCCGTCCGTCCGTCCGTCTGTCCGTCTGTCCCTCCCCCTGAGGTGCAGGATCAAACAACGAGATGAATCTGATTGGTCAGGGGGTTTCCCCGCTGTAGTCTTGAGAGGTGAATGAAAGCATGTTCCTTCTGCGTGTGCAGGAGTGGGGACGCCCCCGGAGTTGGACGACATGGAGCACAGGTGAGTTCCTCCCACCAGGTGACTCGGGGGGGGGGGGCATGCAAATGAGCAGGACTCACGGACGTCTCCGTCCTCAGGCTACACCGTCTGGAGAGGAAAGTGATTGAAGATGTTGGGAGCGTTCCTGAGGTCCTCCGTGAGATGAAGACTCACGTGGAGTCCTTCAAGGAGAAGCTGGAGGTTGGTCTCTGGCCCCGCCTCCAGGAAATGGGGCGTCGCGTCCCGGACAGAAGCTCCGGTCCTTTGTAAAGCCGTCTTCTCTCTGTCAGAGTCTGGAGCACCTGAGCTGGATGGGTCTGTTTAAGACCGACCGAGACCAGCGCCTCGCCGACCCAAAACCACCGACCCAGCAGCCGAGCGTGCCGGACGGACGAGAACAAGTCCACCGGAGGTTCCTGCACATGAGGTGAGCTCGTCTGCAGCTCCTCTCCCTGGTTGTGTTCGTGTGATGTCGTCACGTTGCATCAGAAGCGACCTCAGACGCCGGGTTCGGGTGAGACCGCGGGGAACAGCACTAATTTGTGCTTTCCGTGTTGCCGTAGCTCACTGCAGGTGACGGAGGAAGTGAAAGAGCATCTGAAAACGCCCCTCTTTGATAACTGGTGAGTCGAGACTCTGAAGACGGGTCGTCCCGTCAGCGTTCAGCGTGCCAACGTCATTCTCTTCAATGAGGCGCTTGCACATTTAACTGGGCCGACAACTGATCTCTGTGGGACGCCGCAAGTATCGACCGACAGTTCCTGACTGGCCGTGAAGTACAATCGGGTCCGTCGACAGGCAGTGGGAGGAGGCAGAGATGCTGGTGCTGCTCCAGGTGATGTTCGCTGACCTGGACTTCCTGGCGCTGTTGCACATCGAGCTGGATGTCCTGCAGAACTTCCTGTTTGAGGTCTACTGCCACTACAACAACGTCCCCTTCCACAACTTCAGGCACTGCTTCTGCGTCACTCAGATGGTACGACCCGGACGGGGGGGGGAGTCCGCTCTCTGAGGTGTCACATGGGACACGAGGCTCAAAACCCTCATCGGCAAGGGCAACAACGATAACAGCCTTCAGACGGGTTCCAGAGTCCGAACAAGGAAACAGAAACAGTGTTCATGTTTATTAACATGTTATTACTCATTTATTATTCATTGATTTTAAACTGGAATCCCAAACAACTACCATGCTTTACAAACATAAACACATAGTGAGGATGATGATGATGGCGAGGCTCTGACTTCATCAATCACATTTACAAACGGATGAACTCTTATTGATTAGCAGCAGAATTCTGTAGCACACAAAAAAGAACATTTCATTAAAAAAAACTTTATTATGGTCTTTACTGATAAAGTCCATGCTATGCTACACTCGATGTGCTAGCTGTAGCTTATAGCTAGCTGTAACTGATTGATCAAGGCGGTCTCGCTGCTAGCGTGTAGCACAGTTAGCGAGTGATTGATCAATCCATGGTGAGGCTCAGCTGGCTCCCCTGACTGCACGTCACTGATATATATTGATAATATGATCTGCTCTTCATCCAGTGATCAGTTGCGTAGTGTGACAGAACATCTGTCCGATCCGTTACGAGTGGCCCGGTTCTGCTGCGAGCCCTGAACCTCTGCTCTGGGCCGGTTCCAGATGTATGGCCTGATCTGGCTCACAGACCTCCGCAGTCACTTCCCACCACTGGATCTGTTGGTCATGCTGACCTCGGCTCTGTGCCACGACCTGGACCACCCGGGCTACAGCAACGTCTTCCAGGTGCCCGAACCCGCCGCTCCGTCCAGGTACTGATCCGTTTCCCCATCACTGTCTTCTCCATCGTCCCGCAGATCAACGCCCAGACCCACTTAGCTCGGCGCTACAACAACGTCTCCCCGTTGGAGAACCACCACTGCACCATGGCCTTCGGCATCCTGTCCGAGGTAACCGCATGAAATGTCAGAGTTATTGATCGCTGACAGAAACACGTCCGCGATGTTGGTTCTGCAGCCGGAGCGCAACATCCTGAAGAACCTGAGCGGCGAGCAGTACCGACACATCCGTGCAGGAATGATCAGGTGAGACTCTGACATCACATCCTCCACGCCGGCGACGCCCCCCTCATGCCAACGGTCTCCTCAGGTGCATTCTGGCCACCGACATGGCGAGACACAACGACATCCTCCTCCGGTTCCGCGTCACGCAGCCGATCTTCGACTTCACCAACGAGGAGCACAGAGAAGTGGTGAAGCACCGGACGGCGCCCCGCCTCGTTCACCTCCCACCAGGAAGCAGTAATGCACCTCCTCTTCTTCTGACGCTCCCAGCTAATGAAGATCATGCTGAAGGTGAGCGACATCTCCAACGAGGCGAGGCCCATGGCGGTGGCCGAACCCTGGCTGGACTGTCTGCTGCAGGAGTTCTTCAACCAGGTGTTTTACTTTAGGTGGACCATGGAGCCCTCTTTGTGGAGGGGAGGGGCATGGGTCACCAGGGTTACCGTTGACGTATTGGCTGCTCTTCTGTTGTACAGAGTGACACAGAGAAGCTCCAGGGACTTCCTGTGACCCCCTTCATGGATAGAGACCAGGTGTCTAAACCATCGTCCCAAACCAACTTCATCCAATTTGTCCTCCTGCCACTCTTCACAGAGCTCACCAAGCTGTTCCCCTGTCTGGAGGTAAAGCGCCGCCGCCGCCGCCGCTTCATGACCCGGTCTGAAGAGTTGGTCACACACTAAACCCCAAAAACCGCCCTCATTGTCTCCTAGCAACACATTCTGGTGCCGGTGCAACGAGCTTTGGACTTCTACTCTGACATGGAAAGAGTCACCAAGCAGGAGAAGGAGCAGGAGGAACTCGAACTGCTTTAACATCACCGATGTTTCTAGCAGGGCTGTCCAAGTAGCAGCTCTATCGTCTATGCTAGGTGTATTCTGGGTGTATTTTAGCTGTATCGTCTATGCTAGGTGTATTCTGGGTGTACTTTAGCTGTATCGTCTATGCTAGGTGTATTCTGGGTGTACTTTAGCTGTATCGTCTATGCTAGGTGTATTCTGGGTGTATTTTAGCTGTATCGTCTATGCTAGGTGTATTCTGGGTGTACTTTAGCTGTATCGTCTATACTAGGTGTATTCTGGGTGTACTTTAGCTGTATCGTCTATACTAGGTGTATTCTGGGTGTACTTTAGCTCTATCGTCTATACTAGGTGTATTTTGGGTGTACTTTAGCTCTATCGTCTATACTAGGTGTATTTTGGGTGTATTTTAGCTCTATCGTCTATGCTAGGTGTATTCTGGGTGTACTTTAGCTCTATCGTCTATACTAGGTGTATTTTGGGTGTATTTTAGCTCTATCGTCTATGCTAGGTGTATTCTGGGTGTACTTTAGCTCTATCGTCTATGCTAGGTGTATTTTAGCTGTATCGTCTATGCTAGGTGTATTCTGGGTGTACTTTAGCTGTATCGTCTATGCTAGGTGTATTCTGGGTGTATCTCAGCTCTATCATCTATGCTAGGTGTATTCTGGGTGTACTTTAGCTCTATCGTCTATACTAGGTGTATTTTGGGTGTATTTTAGCTCTATCGTCTATGCTAGGTGTATTTTGGGTGTATTTTAGCTGCATCGTCTATGCTAGGTGTATTTTGGGTGTACTTTAGCTGTATCGTCTATGCTAGGTGTATTCTGGGTGTACTTTAGCTGTATCGTCTATGCTAGGAGCATTCTGGGTGTACTTTAGCTGTATCTTGTGATTGAACTAAACATAAATGGCTGTGAGCTCAATAGTCAGCCCTGAGTGACGCCTGTACATGAAGAATTTTTAACGATAAAGAACACAAACCATCTGAAGGTGAACACAAAGATTTATTTATCAGGTCATTTACAAATGAAGAAAGTGCAAATATTTTTTCCCAACCCAGTAATGCAATTTAACCTCAGTTTACGGTTGTCATGACAACAGACAGGATAAAACTAAAGGTACAGTCACCACAATCTCTTTATGCAGCTTCTGCACAATTGCACAAAACAACAGGAATCACGAGGAACATGAACGTTCCTCTCTCGGAGGCCGAGTTCACATCATCGGCTAAACGGTCTCAAGTCTGACACTTAAGACCGGGTCCTGGATCAGATCCGGGCTGATCAGACCATTTAATCATGTTCTGAGAACACTGGTGATGATGCGAACATGGTACACTATCGGAAACACGTGAAGCAGATCACACAAATTACTTCACTCCCTTGTTATTCTGTACACGACAGCAGCTGATGATGTCATCACCTGATGATGTCATCACCTGACAGGAAGCGGCATCAACACAAACACGTTTATATAAATATGACAGGTTGAGCAGTTTAATGACATGTTTAAAGGAATCATGCTAGTCCCACAGAACCCCGACTGTACCTACGAATCGGCTAAAAGTACAACCCTAGACGTCTACTATGTAAATACATTGACAAAAATATCTAAACATTTCCTATAAGTTATGAAATCTATTTGGCTTTTTGGCGGTTGTTTACTTGTGGATGGTTTCATTGTGTTGTTTGATGTTTGACGTCTTTCTCTGATTGGTTTCATTCATGTGTCTGAAACAGAAACACGTTTCATCACCGGTGCTCAGTGATGATGTCATCTGTCTGACCTCATTCTGATCTGGGCGGGGCATAACGTCAGTCTAGTGGAGGCACTGAACTCATCGTTAAATACTGGATCTGAACACGAACGCTCTGTTCTCACAATAAATAAATAAAGATTTGATGAAGTCTAAAATAACATCTACAAGCCGGCCGGTCCCCTGGGTCCACTAAACTGGTCTGTGATTGGCTGTGGCTGTTTAGTCTGTTGGCAGCAGGAGTAAAGATCATCCCTGATTGGCTGCAGATGTTCAGGCGACGAGTGAAAGGACTGTGACTTGACATTTGGGGCAGCAGTGAGGACTCGGCAGGGACGGGACTCGCCTGTCAGAAAGTGGGCGGGACTTAACGGTAGCGTATTTACGCCATCGGCAGGTCCTCTCTCTCTCTACTAGTTGAACATGATGGACTCCGGGTCCTGGTTCATCATCCGAGCCATGTGGCGCAGGACGTCCTTCTTGGTGATGATGCCAAGGAGACGTCTGAAGACACACAGTCAAGGTCAAAGGTCAGGTCAGACAACGAGCCCATAAAAGCTGAGAACGGTTAGCTTCTCGTCCTTTCTGCCGGCGACCTCCTTACCCGCTCCTGGTCACCAGACACTGGCGGAGGCCGAGCTTGCGGAAAATGTCCACGACCGTCTCCATGGGCGTGTGGTCGGTGACGGTGAAGGGGCTGAGGTTGAGGATCCGCCGCAGCTTCAGCGGCTGGGGGTCGCTGGCCGGCAGCTGCGGCGCGTCTTCGGTGAAGTAGACCGCCGAGCTGCTCACCACGCCATCCTGCTTCTGGCGGGCGTTTTCTGGAGGGACAGAGGCGTCCACTAAAACACAACCAGCCCCGGAAAGGACGGAACAAACCGCAGGCGCCAACTTACTGATGGCCACGGTGAGGTCCCGGCGCTGAACGAAGCCTATCAGCCTCTCCGACTCCCTGGAGACGACCACCGGGAAGCCGTTGTAGTCGGTGTCTTTGATGAGCGCCTCCACGTCCTCCACGGTGGTGGCGTCCTGGGTGAGGACGGCCAGCGGGGGGTCGCTCCTGCGAGGCCGCATCACGTCGGTGGCGAGGGTGCGGTGGGTGAACTCGTCCCGGACGTCCAGGTAGGGGTAACCGTTGAGCTGGATGTGAGACTCGTAGATGCCCTCCTTCCCGAAGGCGTCCGCCACCCACTTGCTGGTGACGGCGGCGGCCATCAGGGGGACAATGTACTCCAAACCGCCGGTCAGCTCGAACATGATGACCACCAAGGAGACGGTCATCCTGGTCACGCCCCCTAAACATGTGTGTCGTCGGGGAAATCTGTTTTAGGCAACCGATCAATGAACACGGACTCGAACCCGGTCGATCTCGTGACCCACCCAGACAGGCGGCCGCTCCCACCATGGCGTAGAGTCCGGGCGTGACGCAGTCGGCGCCGGGCCGGCACCAGTTCTTGAAGATGATCCAGTCGTGGTGGTGGTAAGCCATCTGCTCCACGGCGATGCCAACGATCCGGCCGGCGATGGCGCCGACCGCCATGCTGGGAATGAAGAGGCCGGACGGGATCTGGAAAGGAAGCAGCGACCAATCAATGCCTGAGCCGACGACGACGTCAGCGTGAAGCAGCGTTTCCCAAATGGGGGGGCGCGGTGCCAGGGGGGGGCGCCGTATAACCCTGCGAGGAGCCGGTGTACTAGATTAAAGTGCAATTGCACATCCACGACAGTAGGTGGCAGTGGCGCTTTCATTGTCAGAGTGTGCGCAGAAAGGTGAACGCTTGTTTTTTTTTACCGCGCACAGCAAAGAGCGGGAGTTCTGACGAGCAGCGAACGAACGGACCCCCCAAAGAGACGCCGTGGAGGCGGAGCCAGACGGAGGGAACGGGACAACCAGCGGCCCGTCTCCGTCCTCCTCACACTCACCTTCATGCCGAAGGTGAAGACGGTGATAACGATCTTGAAGGCGAGGGCGAGGGCGAGCTGCCACAGGGCGCCGTAGACCCCGGGGCCCGCCGGGCGGTCCGGGATGTCGTCCACCGGCCGGCTCGCGTTGGAGTTGTTGATATAATCGCAGAGCTGCGACGACTCCAGGGCGCCGCAGTCGTTGAAGAGCTCGGAGATCAGCTCGCTGGTGCTGCGGCGGGTGTACGGGTTGGGGTACGCCAGAACCGCGGTGATGCCGGTCACGGCGATCACCTCCAGGACCGGGTACCGCCCCAGCCGGGTGGTCTTCCGCCGCCGGCACCAAGCGATGTTGGCACGAATAAAGAGCGTCCCCCAGAGGCCGCCGAACACGCCCAGCAGGATGAAGGGGACCAGCTCCGCCATGTACCACGGCGTGTGGTACTCCACGTAGAACAGAACCAGGCGGCTGTTGCCAAACGGGTTGATGGAGCGGAGCGTGAAGGCAGCGACCAGGGCGGCGAAGAACGAACGCCACAGAGTCTTCAGAGGGAAGTAGTAGCTGACCTGCAGGACACACGACGCGGATTCACACGAGGAAGGGGGACGCCGGCCGGACCTCCTCCAGAACCGCCCCACGAGGACACATCCCGGGAGAACAAACCTCCTCCAGGCTGAACAGAACCCCTCCGATGGGGGCGCCAAACGCCACCGACACCCCGGCCGCCGCCGCCGCAGACAGCACCTGAAAGGTGAGCGGTCGTCACGGAAACGTCAGCATGTCAGGAATCATGAGCATTTAGCAAATTTACGATGTTTAAAAAAGCAGAGTACCAGGTCCAGTCTCGGTTCCAGGTCTAGTCTCGGGTTCCAGGTCTAGTCTCGGTACCAGGTCTAGTCTCGGGTTCCAGGTCTAGTCTCGGGTTCCAGGTCTAGACTCGGTTCCAGGTCTAGACTCGGTTCCAGGTCTAGTCTCGGTACCAGGTCTAGTCTCGGTACCAGGTCTAGTCTCGGTACCAGGTCTAGTGTCGGTTCCAGGTGTAGTCTCGGTACCAGGTCTGGTTTATTGTGGTCCTGGCCTCAGTGGTTTTTCGATGGAAGCTGCTCAGGTGTGTGTTGACCTCTCACCTCTCGGCGCTTGCCTTCGTTCTTGCTGTACTTGGAGAAGATGCTGCAGAAGAGGTTTCCACAGCAACAGGCCACGTGGACCAGAGGCCCCTCCTTCCCCAGGCTGAGCCCTGATGACACGGCCAGAACCAGGGTGACCGTCTTGATGAGCAGGGTCCATTTCCCCAGGTAGCCCCGGATGATGAAGCCACTGAGGATGGTCTTGATCTGAGTAAAGTAATCAGATTACTTTCTGGAGACGGCGTCACACAGACTGGCGTTCGGCGCCGCCTCACCTCAGGGATTCCTGAACCACAGGCATACGGAGCAAAGACCCGAACCAGCGACACGGCCAGGAAGGAGAACAGCAGCGCCCAGAGGACGTACAGGAAGTAGTTCAACAGGTACACGCCCCCTCCCTGCAGGAAGGGCATCAAACAAACACCCACCCGGGTTCTGGTTCAAACCCTCGAAGGTCAGAACCCAAACGGATCAGAACCACGCCCGGCGCGCCTGACCTCGCTGTGGCCCGTCACCAGCTCCGCCCACTTCTGCCACTGCGGACACTTGTCCCGGTCGTCGAAGGTCGTCTCGTTGGACGTCCAGCAGCACTGCTCGCGGCTGTACCAGAAGGCAGACAGACACACGCCCTCCTTCAGGTCCGTCATCCAGTCCACCGCCAGGTCGATGACCCCGGCCAGCGTCCCTGAGAGAGCAGGTCCAGACAAGGGCTTCAAAGGCGGGTCGGGGGCCTGGTCGCCGTGGTGACCCGGGGCCGGGGCACTGACCTGAGAGCAGACCGATGAGCAGCATCACCACCCATCCCGACCACGCGTCCAGAAGGCTCTTGATCAGCTCCCAGATGGACTCTCTGCTCTTACTGGCAATCTGATGGACAAAAGGAAGACGAGCGTTCAGGTGGCGTCTGTCCTCGTCTCCGTCTGGGGGGGGGGGTCTCACCTTGCGGTGGCGGTCCGTGTCCCGGGATTTCTCCCTCAGCCAGTCGATGGTGTGGAAGTCCTCGTAGGTGCCCACGTCGGGAAACGGCTCGTCCAGGAAGTCCATCAAGTTTCCTGCTCCGTTGATTTCCTCTGCGGGCGTCATGCCGCCGAGTCCTGCAGGGGGCAGCACCACCCGTGAACCTCACACACCTGCACCTGTCCACGGCACTGTCTGTTATAACCTTTATTTTTGTTGTTATTACTATTTACTACACTACAAAGGAAACATCGTAACTCATTCTATCTAGTCGGAACATGATGTTTACGTCATCCACGTATGACGTCACGCTGTGTAGACCGTTCATAGCACCACGTCTGTGCTATGACCTGTATATTCATTCATCCCGGATGAGCCTGTAGGTCATTAACTACTCCGGTTCGGCGCTAACCTGCATGTTGTTAACCTGGTTAACCCGTCTCTAACCTACTGACACGCAGCGTCACTGATTAGCTGCGCTGCAGATAACGGTACTCGGGGCTAGCTGCGTCCGCTAGCATTAGCATCGGCTCCGGCAGCTGCTAATGCTAGCGGGATAAAGCCGCCTTTTACCTTCGCCGGCCTCCATGTTCAGCTCCGTTCTCACTTCCGTGGGTTCCGAATCGGTTCTTCTGAGTTAATGACTTATTTAATGCGGACTTCGTTGTTCATATTAGCGGTGACAAGCGTTCAAAACAGCCATCAAAAGCTCCTTCCCACAATGCACCTGCATCAAAGGCCAGTGTCGCGAGATTTCCACGAGCTCACGTTGTGGCTCAAAGATCATCTATTGGACAGAGGACACTGCTTGAAATACAATTCAACCTTGATTAGTACGAAAATAACGAAGACAAAATAAATCCTGAGCAGTTCGCCATTAAGAAAACTTTAAACAATGGAATTTATTTATGACAAAAAACTTTGGATATTCTCCAACATTAAAGTGTAAAATGTACAAGGAAAGAACTAAATTTAAGTAAATGCTGATCAAACTTCTTTCAACGTGTGCATGTTGTTCTGTCTGGTGGTGTAGGAATGCAGACGTGATGCTCCGCCCCCTCCACCTCGCTGCGCCCTTATTGGCTGTAGTTCTTTCATGAACCTTTATGTGCCCTGCAGGAGAGAGGCCGGCCCACTTTGTGAGTTTTGTGTGACCGGTTAAAGTCCAAAGACCCACAAGCAGAGCGTCCCTGCGGCTCCTCTCCTTCCAGACCAGACAGCTGCCTGAGATGGAGGACAAGAAGAAGGCCGTCCTCTTCAACTTCTGGGGGGTCGTTGTCCCCCGCAGACAGGATGTCTTCCACCAGTTCGAGGAGCTACACCACCTGCCGAGGTAAGGCCACATGTCGGCACTGTCAAAGGTCACCTGCGTGGTTTGCTGTGCTCGGTGCAGAAAAGGTCAAAGGTTGCTGAGACCACCTGGAGGGGGGGGAGGTCTCGGCCTGCTTCTACCTGAAGCAGCGACAGGTGTCACATGACATCCAGGCGATCACACTGCTGCATTCTTTCAACCCGCTGGTTGCTAATCTGATGGCCACGCCCCCTAACGACATTCAGAAAGAGCTGCAGGTGTGATGAACAGGTGAGTTGTTGTGTCTGTTGTTCTTAGCGGTTTCCTGTCTAGCGTGACGTCCCCAGAGGACAGCGCCATGAGCCGGGCAGAGAGGGGGGAGGTGACGCTTTCTCAGGTGAGCCGGTTTCTGGAAGGGAATGCCCACATGACCCGCCTCACCTGCCCGCCTCACCTCCACCCTCCGTTTGTGTAGCTGATACCAGCATTCCAGGAGGAGTGCGTGAAGGAGGCCCAGTTAAGGGCCGTGATGCTGCCTTCTGATTGGTCAGTCACAATCCTGATGGATGAGCTCAGAGAGGCGATGATGAATGTCCATCCAGGCGTGTTGAAGACGGTCAACGTCCTGCGTCACAACGGTACGTCAGACCCAAAGACGGTCCCTCAGACCCGATCGGGGACCTGAGTCTGTCCTCCATTCCATCAGGGTTACTGACGACGGTCCTGGCCAATCGCTGGATAGATGACAGCGGGCGTGGACAACGAGGTCCGGCCCACATCCTCTCTGTCCTGGGAAACCAGTTTGACCTGGTCCTTCAGTCCTGTAGCTCGGGTCACAAAGTCCCCGAGTCGTCCCTGTTCAGCTCTGCTCTGAAGCACCTTGGAGTGACATCAAAACAGGTAACACACAGGTGACTGCAGGTAACACACATGTGACTGCAGGCAACACGCAGGTGGCTGCAGGTAACACACAGGTGACTGCAGGTAACACACAGGCGGCTGCAGGTAACACACAGGCGGCTGCAGGCAACACACAGGCGGCTGCAGGTAACACGCGGGTGGCTGCAGGTAACACACATGTGACTGCAGGTAACACGCAGGTGGCTGCAGGTAACACACATGTGACTGCAGGCAACACGCAGGTGGCTGCAGGTAACACACAGGCGGCTGCAGGTAACACGCAGGCGGCTGCAGGTAACACACAGGTGGCTGCAGGTAACACACGGGCGGCTGCATGCAACACATGTGACTGCAGGTAACACGCAGGTGACTGCAGGTGACTGCAGGTAACACGCAGGTGGCTGCAGGCAACACGCAGGTGACTGCAGGTAACACACAGGTGTGGTCTTCATTTCAGGCTCTCTGGTTGGATGCTGATGAGGAAGGTGTGAAGGCAGCAGAGGGGGCGGGGATTAAGGCCATCCTGGTGAAAGATGTAGGCGGAGCTCTGAGCAGACTGAGCAGCTTTACTGGAGTCCAGGTAAGAACGAGGAGGAGGAGGAGGAGGAGGAGGAGGAAAGAGGTGCTTCCCCTTTACTGTGTGTGTGTGTGTTAGGCTGTTGGACCAGACAGTCCTCCTCCCTCCTGCAGCCCTGATAAAGTCTCTCATGGATACGTCTCCATCAGGGTAAGAACCGGAAACTGGAGTCGCATGATTCTGGACCTGGAAGAGGACTGACAATGATCCCTGTGTGTGTGTGTGTGTGTGTGTGTGTGTGTGTGTGTGTGCACGCTCCAGCCCGGTGTGAGGACTCACTATGTGGACATGGGCTCAGGTCCACCGGTTCTGCTGTGTCACGGCTTCCCTGAGAGCTGGTTCTCCTGGAGATACCAGGTAACGGGTCCAGAACCTCTAGCCCACCTTCCTGCAGGGTCCAGCAACACCTGGTTCTTCCAGAACCGCTGAAGCAGCTTGACGGTAGCGATGGTGCGTTCTGTCTCCGGCAGATCCCTGCTTTGGCAGCTGCAGGGTTCCGGGTCCTGGCTCTGGACATGAAGGGCTATGGGGAGTCCACAGCGCCCCCAGGTGGGTGGACTCAGCTGGCTCTGGTTCTGTTGGGACAATCTGAAGGTTCTGTTTGATGCTTTGCTTTTCACCTGACAGACATCGAGGAATATTCCGCAGAGCAGCTCTGCAAGGTAAGAACTCCCAACCAATACCTGAACGCTCCACCGCTAGCTACCCATCTGGCTCATCGCCACGGTGACCTCACTGTTGATGATGTCATCAAGAACCTTCATGAAGTAAGCGGCTATTTCTGTTTCAGGATCTGATCATTTTCATGGACAAGATGGTGAGTAGTTCTCCAGAGCATCGTCTGAATTCAAAGGTAAAAAATACACCTGCCGGAGCAGAGTCGGGTAAAGAATACACCCGCAGGAGCAGAGTCGGGTAAAAAATACACCCGCAGGAGCAGAGCCGGGTAAAAAATGCACCCGCCGGAGCAGAGTCGGGTAAAAAATACACCCGCCGGAGCAGAGTCGGGTAAAAAATACACCCGCAGGAGCAGAGTCGGGTAAAAAATACACCCGCCGGAGCAGAGTCGGGTAATAAAAATACACCCGCCGGAGCAGAGTCGGGTAAAAAATACACCCGCCGGAGCAGAGTCGGGTAATAAAAATACACCCGCCGGAGCAGAGTCGGGTAAAAAATACACCCGCCGGAGCAGAGTCGGGTAATAAAAATACACCCGCCGGAGCAGAGTCGGGTACAAAAATACACCCGCCGGAGCAGTCGGGTACAAAAATACACCCGCCGGAGCAGAGTCGGGTAAAAAATGCACCCGCCGGAGCAGAGTCGGGTAAAAAATACACCCGCAGGGGCAGAGTCGGGTAAAAAATGCACCCGCCGGAGCAGAGTCGGGTAAAGAATACACCCGCAGGAGCAGAGTCGGGTAAAAAATACACCCGCCGGAGCAGAGTCGGGTAAAAAATACACCCGCCGGAGCAGAGTCGGGTAATAAAAATACACCCGCCGGAGCAGAGTCGGGTAAAAAATACACCCGCCGGAGCAGAGTCGGGTAATAAAAATACACCCGCCGGAGCAGAGTCGGGTAAAAAATACACCCGCCGGAGCAGAGTCGGGTAATAAAAATACACCCGCCGGAGCAGAGTCGGGTACAAAAATACACCCGCCGGAGCAGTCGGGTACAAAAATACACCCGCCGGAGCAGAGTCGGGTACAAAAATACACCCGCCGGAGCAGTCGGGTACAAAAATACACCCGCCGGAGCAGAGTCGGGTAATAAAAATACACCCGCCGGAGCAGAGTCGGGTAAAAAATACACCTGCGGGAGCCCTCAGGTGAACGCCAGCTGAGTACCTACGTCTTGTACCTTCCCAGATGATCCCCCGGGTCACGCTGGTGGGTCATGACTGGGGCGGCTTCCTGGTGTGGAACGTGGCTCAGGTGTACCCAGAGAGAGTCAGGTGCCTCACCCGCTCCGACACGTTACCTCCCACCTGGAACTGAATCCCGTGTTAAGTTGCTTTCCCCTGTGCCTGAAGGGCCGTGGCGTCGCTGAACACGCCCCTGTTCAGAGCCGATCCGGCGGGTTCTGCTGCACAGGCGCTCCGGTCCATTCCCGTGTTCGACTACCAGAACTACTTCCAGAAGCCCGTAGGTCTGCACGAAGCATGACAACACAGTCATGGGGTTAGGGTAAACTTTAGCCTAGCTTAGCATACGGACTGGAGCAGAGGGCTAGCGGGGCAAACAGGAAGTGAGGCCCTCGGGTGTGCCGTTTGTGTGCTTCAGGGTGTGGCCGAGGCCGAGCTGCAGAAAGACCTGGACAGAACCTTCAAGATCTTCTTTTACAGCAGCGCCGAAGAAGTGAGGAGGCACGCGCACACACACGCGCACACACACACGCACACACACATCAACCCTCACCACCGTCTCCGGTTTCCTCTCAGGGGACGCGTCCTCCTCTGAAGACGGCAGGCGTCTGTGCTCGAGGTGAGACATCAGAACTTCCTGTCCGGTGTCCGGCGCCAGCTGACGTCTCCCGTGTTCCAGGTGGACTGTTTGTGGATCTGCCGGAGGAGATTCCCCGGAGCTCCATCCTGACGGAGGCGGACCTGCGGTACTACGTCAGCCGGTACCAAGAGCAAGGCTTCAGGTCCGACCGGGTTTCTGGTTCCGCCATTACGTCAGGTGACCTAATACCAAGCAATAGTGCGAGATGAGAACATGGCTCCAGAACCTGGATCACACTGGTACCCCTGGTAGTAAGTTCTGCCACACATGGGGCTGTGTTCAGGCTCTACACCAGGTTCTGAATCTGGACTGAGGGTCCTGTCAGCTGCCAGAACCTGGCCCAATAAGATCTGTCAGACAGAACAGCACTGGAGACAGACCTGTAAAACGGAACCCACCTTGCCGTCTGCTCCGCAGGAGGCCGTTGAACTGGTACCGTAACGGCGAGCCCAACTTCAGATGGAGAAGTTCTTTCCACAGCAGAAAGGTTGGTCGTCACATCTGGTTGGTTCTGATCCGGTTCAGGAAAGCCCGAGACGAACCCAGGTGTCCGTCTGACGGTCTTTGTCTGTTGCCAGCTGCTCATGCCTGCACTGATGGTGACGGCGGGTCGAGACCCGGTTCTGCTGCCAGCCTTCTCCAAGGGGATGGAGGACTTGGTGAGAACCAGAACCAAGAGCGTGTCCGTCGATCACTACACGTGATTGGTGGCTGAGCTGATGGCTCATCCATTACAGATCCCGAACCTGAGCAGGAGACACATCGAGGACTGTGGACACTGGACCCAGATGGAAAGACCCACTGAGACCAACAACATCCTGGTCGCCTGGCTTCAGGAGACACACCGGAGGCAGGACCACACTGCTGAGGCCCCCCGACTGTGATGGACGGAGGAAGGACAGAGGAGGTACAGAGGAAGGATGGTAGAGGAACGGAAGGACAGTAGAGGGACGGAGGAGGGACAGAGGAATGATGGCAGAGGAACAGGGGAAGGACAGGGGAGGGATGGAGGAGGGACTGAGAAAGGACAGAGGAAGGAAGGAAAGAGGAACAGGGGAAGGACAGAAGGAAGGAAAGAGGAAGGATAGATGAAGGGCAGAGGAGGGACTGAGAAAGGACAGAGGAAGAACGGAGGAGGAACAGAGGAAGGACGGAGGGACAGAGGACTGCTGATGAGACGAGAACCTGTCGACTTGTGAAAAAGTTTGACCTCATGTCAATAAAAGACAAATAAATGTTTCATTGAATTATTTTTCCAAAGTTAAGACGAAACCAAAAGTTTGAACCTGATTTGAATCCGACCAAACATTTGTGTGAACAGCGCCCTCAGCTGGACGGAGGCCTGAACAGGCAGCAGCAGGAAAGACGAAGACGTCGAAATGTGTTTTACGTGAAACAACTTAATCTGAAAAGCACGGGAACGTTTGACCCGACCGATGAGTCAGCGGTTCCTTCCACGTCCTAAAAGGAAAGATGGTGCTAACGTGCTAACGTGCTAACATGACATCACACAAAACGCCTTGGCGTGAACAACATTCAATGCTCAGAAACGAATCTGGAACGTCGCTTTAATCATCCAAACACAAACGACACTATTTACAGAAAACACAAATATACAGAGGACAGCGAAACGCCGTCTGATTGGTCAGTTCTAGAATGAGGACACTTCAAACGGAAGCTTAGCGGAGCCAGTCCAGTTCAACCAAGACGCTGGAGCAGGACTGATGACGTTTGGGGTCCCGCAAGTCAACGGGGTCAAGAAAGACCTGCTGACGGACTTGAATCCGGGGCGGCCCGGGTAGAACCAGGTCCGACGGCGCCGCGGCTTCATTTGCTGATGACGCTCCCACCGACGCATTTGTGCTTCTTCAGATTAGCCAACCGGGTGAAACTCTTCTCACAGACACCACAGCTAAATGGTTTCTCCCCAGTATGCACAATCAGGTGTCTTTTCAGAGTTCTCCTTTCTCCAAACTCTTTCCCACACTCTGAACAGCTGAACGGTTTCTCCCCGGTATGAATAGCCAAGTGTCTTTTCAGAGTTCTCCTCTCTCCAAATCGGTTCCCACACACGGAACAAATAAATGGTTTAACCCCCGCGTGGACGTTCAAGTGCCGTTTCAGCGTCCTCCTTGCACCAAACACTTTACCGCACACTGAACAACTGAATGGTTTCTCCCCAGAATGAACGTTCAGGTGTCGCTTAAGCGTCCCACTGTCACGGAATCCTTTGCCACATATGGTACAACTGAAAGGTTTCTCCCCGGTGTGCGTCCTCGTGTGTTTCGACAAGTTGTGTCTCAGACTAAAACTGGCTTTGCAAACGGAGCAGCTGAAAGGTTTCTCTCCCGTGTGAACTCGCAAGTGCGCCGTGAGATTCGAGCGCTGAGCGAAGCGCTTGCTGCAGTGAGGGCAACTGAAGGGTTTCTCTCCGGTGTGGATTCTCGTGTGCTGCTCCATTTCCGTCTTCCGAGCGAATCCTTTACCGCAGACCGAACACATGAAGGGTTTCTCCCCCGTGTGAACCCTCATGTGTCTCACGACCTCGACGTTAAACTGAAACGTCTTCTGACACACCGAGCAGCTGAAGCGTTTGCCTTCGATGTGAAGTCTCGTGTGAGTCGTGAAGGACTTTTTCCTCGAGTACGTTTTACCACAAACTGAACAGGTGAAGACTTTCACTGCCGGTCCAGCGCTCCAGTCCGTGTCTCCGTCGTTGGACATGGGGCTTAAACCCGGCGGAGGCATCCTGGCCCCCCAGTCCCCACTGTCCTCAGTCGCAGGCTCAGAGGACGGAGACGCCTCATCTTCAGCATCTGCCTCAAAATTACTATCTGGATTCAAGTCCCCGTCTGATTCTGATCCTCCACTGTCCCCTCCATCAGACTCTTTCTTCCTGTCCTCGGCCTGATGAAGCTGTGAGGACTGAGGCTCCTCTTCATCGTCTTCCTCATCCTTCACAGAGACGGGACTGAACGTGAACTGGGTGATTTCATCCTCCTCCGGTCCTTGGAGCCGCTCTTCCTCCGGACCGGTCCAGAGGTCCTCCTGTTCCTCTTTAATGTCTGGCAGCTCAGGTGGGGGGTCCGGATCCAGGTCCAGACTGGGGCTCCGGTCCTGCTGGTGAGGAGGAACTTCTTCTGGACCGGGCGACAGCAGCTGGACGTCTGTGGACAATGAGAGACAGACTGCTTTGAGACAACCCCCTGATCAGAGCACAAGTTTAAATGAGGAGCAACTCGAAAATAAAGGAGGAAAATTATTCTCCTGTCCTTTTCCACATACGTCCAAACTGAAGACCAGCTTTAAAGAGTAACCTGCTCTGGAAACATGTCCCAGCTGAGGACAGAACGGAAGGACGGACACGATCTGGGTCGTCATGGGCGACAGCCAAGCCGTTACCTTCCGAGTGACGCCTCAGGTGATCCAGTGAGACGCTCCTCTGCTCGGGGCAGCCGTCCCCGTCTGGTTCTGGTCCTCCATCAGACGCTTTCTTCCGGTCCTCGGACTGAGGCTCCTCTTCATCGTCTTCCTCATCCTTCACAGAGACAGGACTGAACGTGAACTGGGTGATTTCATCCTCCTCCAGTCCTTGGAGCCGTTCTTCCTCCGGACCGGTCCAGAGGTCCTCCTGTTCCTCTTTAATGTCTGGCAGCTCTGGTGGGGGGTCCTGGTCCAGGTCCAGACTGGGGCTCCGGTCCTGCTGGTGAGCAGGAACCTCTTCTGGAGCGGGAGACAGCAGCTGGACGTCTGTGGACAATGAGAAACAGACCGCTTTTAGAGGACGGATGACATTACTGAAAAGGGAAGGTTGGACCTGCACCGTCCCACGGATCGGAACCGCGTGACGGTGCAGCTGTTAGCATAGCTCGGTAGCTTCCGGGTCAGAATCATTAAGCGAACCAACCTGGTCCGGGTGAGCCCACGCGAGGCTTGCAAACAGCGTCCGGTCGTCTCCGGGACATCGGGATCACCGGCGGCGGCAGCGGTTCCTCCGGTTCAGAGCGTTTGTGACGTCCGCCTGTTTCCAGCGAAGAAGCTAAGCTAGCTTCGCTAGCTTCGTGGGACAGCAGGGGACGAGTCGCCCGGTGGAGCGACGAAGACGTCATCTAATCAGACAGATTGATTAGGACATGTCCTTCTGTCTCCGAGGGAAGCTGTCTCTACTGAGGCAAACCGTGAGGCCGAACTCCGTCCGTTTCCGGTCGGTGTACCGCGATAAGTCCGGTTAGCATCCTCGGTTAGCATCCCCGGTTAGCAGGAGAGCAGACTGGGCTTAAGCGTTCACTCGAAATCAAACCAGTTCATCCAAACACGCAGGTTATGGCGGATCAGTCGATATCGATCCGGAGATCGGAACGACACAGACAGCTAGCATGCTAGCCGCCGGAAGCAGCAAATTCTTCTTCTACCCCATGACGCACTAGCGCCACCTTCTGTTCCGGGGTGGCTCAGACGATCAGCGTCAAGACAACTAAATCAATAACTGAGCACTTTATCTTAGGGAGCTACATTAGCTTCAGTGAAAATTTACGGCTGTTTTATTTAGTGACGTATCACGTGACCAAGAAAATTCACAGGCGAATGTTAGGTTGGAGAAAATCCGGTCGTTTTTCAAAATAAAACACCTTTTAGACGCTAATAATTTATACAACGGAAATTGTATAAATTACTTATTCTTTCTGTGCGGCCCGGTAACAAATGCCTCACGGACCGGTACCGGGCCGAGGCCCGGTGGTTGGGGGCCACTGATCAGAAGGATCAAAGGGCGAATTGCCCCCATCAATGAGTCCAATATCACAAAAACTACCGGGATCTGCTTTCCAGCCTGAAGTCGCCCGAACCAGAGCAGGTTGGTCCCCCCACTGGAAACCCGGGGAAGCCGGTCCACTGAGTACCACTGGTTCAGAATCAAGTCCAGTCCAAGCATTGATTATGAGTGTCATAGTAGGACGTTGATTGATAAGGCCACTATGGGACGCACCAGACGTCAAACTGGGTCAGGACACGGGATGATAGTTACCTCACTGGTTCCGTCTGGGGCTGCAGAACTTCTTTGTGAATCCTCATTACTGATGGGATTTCAGTGGACCCTGTTAGCAGCAGAACATCGAAGACACGTCTTCCTCCTGAGGAACATGAGACGAAGACGATGAAGAGGAGCCTCAGTCCTCACAGCTTCATCAGGCTGAGGACAGGAAGAAATAGACTGATGGAGGGGACAGTGGAGGACCAGATCCAGACAGGGACTTGAATCCAGATAGTCATGAGGCGCCTCCGTCCTCTGAACCTGTGACTGAGGACAGTGGGGACTGGGAGGCCAGGATTCCTCCGCCATGTTAAAGCCCCATGTCCAACGGTGGAGACACGGACTGGAGCGCTGGACCAGCAGTGAAAGTCTTCACCCATTCGGTTTGTGGTAAAACGTACAACTGGAAGAACTCGTTGACGACTCGCATGTGACTTCACACCGACGGGAAACGTTTCAGCTGCTCAGTGAGTCAGAAGACGTTTCAACGGAGACGAGATGTGGACAGACACGCGAGGACCCGCACGGGGGGGGGGGGAGAAACCCTTCTGTTGTTCCGTCTGCGGGTTGAGAGTCAGCCAAAGCTCCATTCTTCAGCTGCTCTGTCTGCCACGCCCGCTTCAGTTTCAGAACACATGAGGAAGCATTCAGGGGAGAAACCCTTCAGCTGTTCTGTCTGTGGGGCAAGATTCACCCAAATGTCTGAAATGCTCTCAGGTGTGCCGTTTGCTTCTGATGATGTCATCCAGCATGGAGGCAGTAAAACCTGTGTGTCTATCTAAATGTGTGTGTGTGTGTGTGTGTGTTGAGTCAACGCCATCAGTGCACGCCGGTCTCACATCTGCAGCAAAGGACAGGAAGACTATGAACACATTCCACTCGGGTTTAGAAGTGGAGCTTGATGTTCAGCCAATCAGAGAACAGATAGCTTCCTGCTTCTGGTTGTGCAAGCTTGAGTTACCAATCAATAAACAAAGTGTTTCCTCCAAGTTCCTTTTTAAGGTTTAAGATCAAATCAGTAACACGAGCTTCAACTAGTCCAGTTCTCGGAGAGGCTCTGGAACCGTGTTCCTTTCAGCCGTCACCTGGCTCTGAAGAGAACCGGAAAAGGGAATCTCCGCCACCACTTCCTGGTTGCTGTTGGTCAGTCTCTGATAGAATCTTTGCCATGACTGCACCGTCTTCCTGGACCAGATCCACAAGCCAGTCGAGATGCCCACCATCATGGTCATCAGGTACTTGATCCTGAACACAGTGAAGGAGAAAGCCGTTGGCACCAAGTCTCCGCCTGGACACGGCACATTGAGTGGCTCGCAGGTCTGCATGCGCCACGCCCTGTCCCACTGTGGCCGGAGCGCCTGCTCGTAGAGGTAGCATGCGACGACGGCCGCGGTGGACGCCGTGTACAAAAGGCTGAACGTTGCGATTCGCACCACAAACTTCTCCAGCCGGTCTGTTCTGGTGCCGACTTGTTTCAGGACCGTACGAACGTGGAACACCGACACAAAACCAGCCAACAAGAAGGAGGTACCAATGAAGAGATACACCAACAGTGGTGCCAGGACAAAGCCCCAGAGGGCGTCCAAGTTGTAGACCCCTACATAGCAGACGCCGAGGACCACGTCCCCCTCCACCTGGCCTGTAAAAAGGACGCTGAGGGTTTGAACTGCTGGCACTGCCCACGCTGCCAGGTGACAGTACTGCGTGTTGGCCTCCATCGCCTCTCGACTCCATTTCATCCCAGCAGACAGAAACCAGGTAAGTGATAGGACCACCCACCAGGTGGCGCTGGCCATACCGAAGAAGTAGAGGATCATGAATAGAATGGTGCAACCTTCTTTTTGGGTGCCTTGGGCCACCATTTTGTAGCCCTCCTCAGTGAACTTCTCGACACAAGCAACACTGTCCTCTGAAAGGAAGCCGGTGACATGGGCTCCTGCTACCATGAAGGAACAACCTGACAGGAAAACGATCGGTTTCTCCGGGTATCTGAACCGTCTCCTGTCCAACAGGTACGTGAGCACCGTGAAGAGAGTGCTCCCGCAGCACAGAGCCGACCAGATCCCGACCCAGCGACGGCCAAGCTTTAACTCCTCCTCGTGGAAATACATCAGTCCATTGGGCTTGGACACCTCACAGGGGGCACCGCAGTCTTTCACTGCCAGGAAGTGGTAGTTGAGGTAGGTAGGTACCTGGAGCTGTAGGGGGCAGGAGAACGGCTGGTCGGTCTGAGTTACAGGTTCCAACAGGCTGAGAACAGAGTTGGACGTGGGCTTGTCTACATCGGTTGTGTCCTGTCCCACACAGATGTCTCCTGCACCGTGGACTGGAAAGTCTTCGCAGTGCAACCTGTCTGGCCACTGGAAGCCAAACTTATTCATGAGCGGCTTACATCCCCGTCGCGCTCGCTCACAGAGCGACCTGCAGGGTGGGATGGCCTGCTCCAGAACCGTACAAACCGGCGCATACAAGGAACACAGGAAGAACTTCAGCTCCACGGAGCACTGGACTTGAACCAGAGGGTAGAACTGGTGGACCTCCAGTCCAGCTTCCTCCTGATTGGCGTGTCCCAGCAGGTTGGGCATGATGGTCTTGTTGTAGGCAATGTCAGTGCAAAGCGGTATGGAGATGGGCTGGCAGAAACCACGGTCCCGGATGGACATCCCCGTCTCGTACTGACCGGTTCCGGACTGGAAGAGGACCAAAGTGCAGCCCATGATCCAAGCCCACCTCCAGGTTCTTGCTGCTGCCATGGCAGAGGACACAAACTCTGTCCAGCTGCAGAAGAGAAGAGGCCGGCAGCGTTGGTCCACCAGCCTGACAGGACGTGGAGGTTTATCAACTTCAGTCCTGCAACTCTCAAAGCCTGAAAACTCTGGCGTGAAGAAGGGTTCTGAAATAACGGAATGAAATAATATAGAAACCAAGGAATCGCTTACCCGCCACTCGAGAGACGCTGAAAGAAGTCTGCTTTATGTCCGCCGTTCCTCCAACGCTCGACCAATCAAGGTCCACGCTGGGCTGGTTTCCAGGCACCCCCCGCCGTTGAACGCCATTATCCAGGAAGGGGTGCCCTGAAACTCGCACCCCTCTCTCCTCCAATGAAATGACCTGTTTACTTGTTTATGTCGCTGATGGTAGGTCGAAGTGAAAGGGGCGTGGCCGAAGTCCCCGCAGTAAACAAGTCTGTTTAAAGTCCGCATAATTCATTGTCATTCACTGATTAACTCCACCGTACTCATGTTTTAATTATCACGAAGACGCCAAGTTGACATATAATGTAAAGCAGTTCTCTTTGTGTCCGAGCGAGTTCTTTGAATTGTTGTCGTTGACTTTGAGGCAGACGGGCTTCTACTTACAGAAGAAATTAACCATTTTAATTGTATTTATACTTCATATTTATATCTACAGCTAACCTGTCACAGCTCAGCAGGTTAATTTCCAGATAACTTGAACTGGACAAGGCAGCTGCGGGATAAATTAGCATTAGCAGGGGAGCTGGGAAGCTAGCTGCTAGCCCTGCTCGGTCGGCAGCGACAAGAGACGAACAGTCTGGAGGAAGTTCCGAACTTTGAAAGGGAAAAGGAACAAAAGTTTTTTGGTTTAAAATAACATCAGTGGGATTCTTCAGGGGCAGAAATCAAAGGCTGCGCTGCACTTTGATTTCTTCCCATTTGTTGACTTGTCGTGAATAAATTTCATCAAACGACAATCAGACGTCCGTCAACTCAAAATTAATATTCAGACACCTCCACATCAAACTTCACATGCGACTGTCCTGTCAATCAAAGCAATCAAATACATTTATTAATGAGTGTTTGTCTTCAAACATTGTTTGAAGCCACCAAAACAGAAACAGAAAAACAACAGTACATCTGCGAAATTAGCAAGAGTTGAAAAGGAAGTGATGCTGCATTCAGAAGTGAAATAAAAGAGCTGAAGTTCACAGCCGTAGATGAAAGGAAAGGAAATATCAAGGACAAGGACGAGCCAACAAGTCACCAACCTGACCCAAGATGACCAGGATGCTCAAAGGCTTGGACACTGCTGCTCAAGTCTGTAGTCCTTGAATCGTTCCGAGATGGTCCCTGAGATCAACCTGACCTGATTCACCAAGTTCCCCTCGGGGATCAATAAAGGACTGATTCTGACAATCCCAGTTTCACCTAGTTTTTTTATTAAATACTTTTCACAGACCAGAAGAAAACCCCACAGTCAGAAGTTCTTGATCACCTCGATGGACCCGTTTGGACGTTGTGGAGCAGCGGTTCTGCTTAGCCTGACAAAGTGTATGTCCATGTCACACTCCACTGGTTCACCCGAACTCCTTCATCTGGGTCACGATAGACCACGATAGTCTGCCTTTCATGGACACCACCAGGTAGTCCTGATGGACCGTCTCTTGGACACAGACTCTTGAATGGTTTACCAAAGGCAAAAACTATTCATTGACCCAAGACTCAAATTTAAAATGCATAAAAAGTATCTGAACTCTAAATCTCTTTGGACCAAATGAAAATGAAGCCAAATGAAAGAGGCAGAAAGTGCACATGTTCAAAGCCTGCTCACGGTGTCCCATCAGGTTCTGCTTGTCAGTTCTGCATGGTTCTGATGTAAACTTTGAACCTCGTCTGACCGACAACTTCAGTTCTACTCAGACAGAACCACAAAACTGCTGCATTAGAAAATGCTGCAGTCGGTCTTGTCATTGACGTTCCCGCTACATCCTTTCCTTTCTCTTGGGTCTTTGGAGTCTTCGCCCACGCCTGTTGCTGCTGGTTGCTGTGCTTCCTCCTCGGCAGCCTCTTCACAGCTGTCCACATCTCCAGCTGGCGGTTCGTCCAGACCCTCGGCACTCCACCGGGTCTTCCTATCGATCTGTCCAGGATCAGCATTGCTACCTTCTTGTACGCCTATCAGTGCCGATTCCGGAGCAGACACCATTTCCATTCTATCTGCAGCCTTTTCTTTGAGCCTTCTGACATTTGAACTTTGAGTGTTTGTCATAACTTGATGCCTTTTGAGGCGCCTCTCAACCATTTCCTCCATGCACACAAGGCAGTTAGTGTCCGGTTCGCTTTGTTGAGCCACAACTGGACTTCTTGAGGAGTCTAACAAAGCCCCATCTGGCCCAGACACCACGATTTTGGTCTTCGCTGGTTCAACAAGGTAAGATTCAACAAAAACGAATTCCCTCGAGCAGCTCATCGCCGCTGGATCGCTCCGACTGTCAAAGGACTGTTCTTCGGTGGACGATTCACTGCGTTGGTTAAATGGTACCTCTGAGGTATGTTTTGTTGCCTTTTTGTCACTGCCGGTTGGACGATGTTGAGGTTCGAATCCAGAACCTCCAGCAGGGCTCAGCTCCATCCTCTCTGGGGTTTTGTGTCCTTCCGATGAATCCTTCAGGTCCCAAGCTGCAGTGAGTTCACCTGCCGTCGTTTGCTGGGTGGACTCTTGGTTCGTCATCTCGTGTTGATCTGAAGAACTTTCTGCCAGCTTCTCCTTTAGCGTCTCCTGGACGTCTGAGACACGGTCATTGACTGTATTTTCAAACGCTCCTCTCAGCACACCAACGACGGTCTTTTCTAGAGCACTCCAGTCTCTCAGAATCTGGACTGGGACAAACACTGGTAATATGGTGAACCTTGCCTCCTCTGGTTGATTGTTAAATGCGAGACCAGCAGATGGATGCTTTTGAAGCTCTTTCTGAATCCAAACCGTTTCTCCACCTGGTTTCTCTTCATAAATCCTCAAGCTGTTAAGTTCCTCAGATGGTTCCACCATGAGTCCGTCCTCCGCTGGTGGAACTACATCCGTCTTTGTTGGGGGGGCGGAGGATCTGGGATCAAACGTCTGGACGGTAGCTTGTGGCTCATTTCCCATCAGATGTTTCTGGACTCCTTCATTTCTAAGCAAAGAACTTCCAAGATTTCTGGGTTGTTGTTCTGAGCCCGTGTTTCTGCCGGGAAGTGTTTCCACTGCGTCCCGGATGTCCCTCGCTGGTTCTGATGGGTCTGCTTCATCTGGGTCACTGCTGGAAACAGCGCCCTCTGCTGGCAACCGCCCTGAAAGATCATGAAGGCTATGTTGGGGCACCGAGTCGCATCGACAAAGTCAGCACGTCAAAGGGTACAAATGAGAAGTAGGGAATCGACCCACAATGAATCAATGAATGACCGAACATATTGATCAGGAAAGACGTTGTGTTTGATTCTTCTGATGGTTAGAGAGCAAGAATTGATCAAAGCCTGTTAGCAACCATGGAGAGATTTAGAATTGTGATGTCATAAAATGGTGAATCAGAGGTGAATTAATTAGAAATAAAATAATTGATTGTAAAAGGTAATGATTGTTTGGCAGACATGGATTCTTGACTCCGTCCTTACTGAGCACGCTCTCTCCGCCTCCACCAGGGGGCGCCTCAGTCAGTCTGGTGACATCATCATCATGCTCCCGTCTCGTATCCTGATTGGTGGATAGTTCAGGAGCAACAACGACTCTTTGTTTCTGTTCGGGACAAGATTACGAATAATCAATATTCTCCAGTCATAGTTCCTGCACAGGTGTCTGATGACATCACACAGGGAGAGGGAGTGGCCTGACCATTTCCTTTGTGATTACCTTCAGTAAACATGTAAGTCGGATGACCTCCTCTCCGAGCTGATCACGATCAATTCCAATCCTGTCAGATATTTGTCTCTGCCTCTCTAATGCCTGCGAGGAGGAGCAGCCGGTGAGGAGGAAGAGGAGCACATGAATGAAACAGGAACATTTAAGAATCTTCCGTCTCTAGCTGAAGACACGGAGGCGAGTCAGTCGGGAAGCCCGCGTGAAGCCTGTATGAAGCCCGTATGAAGCCCGTATGAGGCCCGTATGAGGCCCGTATGAAGCCCGTATGAAGCCCGTATGAGGCCCGTATGAGGCCCGTATGAGGCCCGTATGAAGCCCGTATGAGGCCCGTATGAGGCCCGTATGAGGCCCGTATGAGGCCCGTATGAGGCCCGTATGAAGCCCTTATGAAGCCCGTATGAGGCCCGTATGAGGCCCGTATGAGGCCCGTATGAGGCCCGTATGAGGCCCGTATGAAGCCCGTATGAAGCCCGTATGAGGCCCGTATGAGGCCCGTATGAGGCCCGTATGAAGCCCGTATGAGGCCCGTATGAGGCCCGTATGAAGCCCGTATGAGGCCCGTATGAGGCCCGTATGAAGCCCTTATGAAGCCCGTATGAGGCCCGTATGAAGCCCGTATGAAGCCCGTATGAGGCCCTTATGAAGCCCGTATGAAGCCCGTATGAGGCCCTTATGAAGCCCGTATGAAGCCCGTATGAGGCCCGTATGAGGCCCGTATGAAGCCCGCATGAAGCCCTTATGAAGCCCGTATGAGGCCCGTAGGAGGCCCGTATGAGGCCCGTATGAGGCCCGTATGAAGCCCGGTTGAAGCCCGTATGAGGCCCGTATGAGGCCCGTATGAAGCCCTTATGAAGCCCGTATGAGGCCCGTATGAAGCCCGTATGAAGCCCGTATGAAGCCCGTATGAAGCCCGTATGAGGCCCGTATGAAGCCCTTATGAAGCCCGTATGAAGCCCTTATGAAGCCCGTATGAGGCCCGTATGAAGCCCGTATGAAGCCCGTATGAAGCCCGTATGAAGCCCGTATGAGGCCCGTATGAAGCCCTTATGAAGCCCGTATGAAGCCCTTATGAAGCCCGTATGAAGCCCGTATGAAGCCCGTATGAAGCCCGTATGAAGCCCCTTAACCACATGTACGGCCTCTGACCTTGCTGATGGAGTCACAGCGTCGCCGTGACTCCCACAGCGCCTCCTCCTCGTCGCTCAGCTCCTCCTTCAGCACTTCAACCTGATACATCAGCGCCGACTTGTCCTTGCGAAGCTGAGCGTTGGACGCCGTGGCCTCATGGTACTTCTGCTGCACCCCCAGGAGAGACTCCTGAACGCATCATCCATGACGCTGACGTTAGGATGTCGAAGAGAAAAACATGTTCTAGTTTTACTTTCTGTTAAAAGTCGAGCAGTAACCTGATACGCCTCCGTCTCCATGGAGACTGACGTGTCACAGCCTTCTCTGTGAGATGAAGCTCCGCCCAGAGAGGCGAGGGTGGAGGCAGGGAGACTTGTAGCCGAACCCTGAGGAAGAGGAGGACACACATCTTCATCCCATCCCATTCACGTTTGACAGATTTGAACGTTTTACAAGCCTTAAATTAGAATCGCACGACGCACGGCTCGTTGACACGTCGGATGCTTCACTGCCATCTTGTGGACAGGTCGAGTACATACGACGCACGTGAGCGGAGACAGACAGGAAGGGGAGGGATTAGAGCCGAGTGAAATATTTCATCGATCAAAGCACAATAATCAATAATGGTCTGAAGTGTCTGCTGAAGGTTCTTTCGAGTCTCATCGATCCCTAAACTCGACGGAAGAAGCTCCGACTGGAAACAAACGCCGGCGTCCGCTGCATCATGTGACCGTCCCTCCAACGGTCCAATCACAGGCTGCGATTGTCCCGTCCCTCGCAGGGTTAATGCCGGACACATTTCTATTGATCATCCGTCACACGGGATCCCGAGGCGTCTCAAACTCACCAGCATCCGACTCCCCCCCGAGACCTCCTCGACTCCCTACGGACACCTGGAGCACCAGACCGGCCTGCTCCTCCTGCTCCTCCTGCCGTCAGCTCCTTCTCAGGCTCCTCCTGCTGCAGCGTGTGACGATCAATCAGCTGATCGCTGCAGTCAGCAGACACACTGTCCAACGAGCAGCACAGATATTGATCGGGTCAGTGTCGATGACGTCCATCAGGATAGCGTTTGCTGATCGGATCTGCTGGACCGGGAGCAGATCTTTGAGTTAATCAATCAAACGGCTTCTCTCCATTCAACCGTCAATCCAATGCCTATTGATTGGCTGGATTCTGCTGTTTATTGATTACGTCACAGCAGCATGTGATGAACAGGTTAACACAAAGTGACAGGAGAGAGGAAGAAGGTCGAAGAGGTGAGGACAGGCAGGATGGAGGAAGAGGAGGAGTTTTTACCGGCTGCTCCTCACGCGCCACTGATCTTCATCAAACAGGAAGTGTCACATGGAGCCACTTCCTCCTCTGGAGACGGCCTTCCAACATAGTCTGTATTCGACTGACTTACTTTACAGGTGACTCACCTGAACAAGCAGATCTAAACTTCAAAGGGTCGAGGAGCTGCCCCCCCCCCCCCCTCCCCCCCTCCCAGCAACCCCCGACCTCTGACCTCGATCGGGATCTGAGCCTAAACTTCGGAGACGCCGGTTTCATCTTTGATGACTGTTTGCTCATTGGCCGCGACGCAGCGACCAGCGGGACCGTCGTCACAAGCTAACGTTAGCCAGCTGCTAACCGTCACGTCCACCGCCGAGCTCGTGCGGCGTGGCGTCACCGGAAAGCCCGCGTTTGGAACCAACCAGACGGCCCGCAGTGCGACGGAGCGGGTGGGACGCTTCATTCTGACGGACAGGAAGTCATCGGTATAAACCCGGAAGACTCTTTTAATGACGGACGCCCAAGAAGCCAATAGTTTCAGTGCTTTATTGATCATAAACACTGACGTCAACATTTATTAGTACTCAATTTGTCACTTTCAATCAGCATCATCCCCAAACATCAAATATTACCAACACTGATCAAGACAAATGGAAGAATTCAGACATCAGAAAGCTGCATGTGATTATTTTAAACTGAGATGATTATTGGTGGAACGAAGTCAGAGTTGACCCAAAAACAATCAATCGGGGCGTTTAAAATGAACACATTTACATTCCAAACCTTTTTCACATTTAATCGTTTTTGTCGTTGCATTTTGAACTGAAATTCTGTTTAGTGGATTAATTCTTATTGTTGTGTTTTATTGATTGAGTCGGTTGCGTAATTATTTAAACTTTTTAAACGATGCTCATGGTTTAATTACCTTATCAAAGGATCTCTTTAGTTTATTTTTCTTTTGGGAGTAAGTTTAAACAATTATTTAGGTCATGTAGCGCCCTTCACGTCCTCGAGGGGAATGACTGGTTCTAGATTAGAGGAAATTAAACGATGCAAAAAGGCCAAAGGGCAAGAATGGTTATGTGGCGGATGTTAGCATGTTAGCAAAGCTAATGCCGGCAGCCAAGCGTGTTATCGTCGTCATAATGCTTGAGGCAACAAAGCCGATGTAAAGGAGTCATAGTAATAATGCTATCTGTTAGCGAAACCCAAAATGTTCAGTGTCCAATAAGCTGTCGGCATCGTTTGAATCAGGAAACCTTCCATTTGTTTCTTCACGGTTGATGAAGACAGAATGACTCGCCGTGCTTCCAGCTTCAGTACGTGTTGGACGGTTTCCACGGCGCTCCGCTTGAGTTTCCTGTCATAAAACGAGACATTCCGTCCGTCAACAGCGGGACATGCTGCGGGACACCGGATCAGAGTACAGGAACGTGAGAGCGTTTCTTACTGGAGTCCAGCGGCGACTTCTTCTGCTTAGAAGATCCAGAAACCTGAAGCCACAACATTGTAATATTATATCACCGTCATCATTGATGCATCGTCTGATCAGGTCGTTGGTGACATTCATGATCAATAATTCGGCCGATGGACCCACCTTCCTTCCGGCAGCGTTCAGAGCAGCGATCTTACTCTCGATGTCTGACACCTGCAGAGAAACAGACGAACGGCTGTCACACAGAAAGCGACCACAGGGTAGAGCGACCCGTAGCTTAGCATGTGCCGCCGCTTCACCTGGACCCACCTCACTCTCGGCGGTCAGGACTCTGGCGGTGGTCAGCGCCACCACGTCCTCGAGTTCCGACAGCTCAGAGTCGGCCGTCCCTCCGAAACAACTCTCGCTACTTTGCTCGAGTTTTTTGAGCTTTGTCTCCAGTTGGTACGATTTACCTGCTGCCATGTACACCTGGACAGGTAAGATGACAAAAGCATCTCGGTCACCGGAGAGTCTGCTCGCGCGTGCACACCGGTGTAAAAGGTTCGTTCTACAGGTAGCAGTCCCGTTTCAGACACCGGGGGGGGGGGGGTCTACACAGTTCCGTCATGCTTCAAACGAGACGGGAGGGGGCGCTAAGGTTGACCTTCACACAACAACAGGTTAGGGGAAGACGAGGCGTGCAGTCCGTGGTTCAGCCTTACGTTTTCCTCAAGTTCCCTGAACGCATTGTCTGCCTGCTTAGCAACGGTTGCTACGAGGTGGGCCCGGTCGAGCGGCTCAGCGAGGCCGAACTCGACCATCGCGTTTTCTGTGGCGTTAATGGTTCTCAGGACCTCAGTGGTGAGGTCGCACAGGGCGGCAGCAGCCGATCTCTGAAAGCCATTTCAGAGGGCAGATGTTAGCAGCTGGAAAACGTCTGTTTCATCTGCTCATATCCAAGCTCTGCTTTAATGTCCCCGGACAGCGTTGACTGCTAATGCTATTAGCTAAACATTAGCTAGGTCGCTTCGCCAGCGGTGCCTGTTTGTCCTGCAAACTGCCCGACGATGTAAACACCTGCCTCTTGTCTCAGAGACACAGAGACACTGAGGGACACAGAGACACTGAGGGACACAGAGAGACAGGACGTCAGATTTCTGTTGATGTGACTCAGAGTCCATCAGCTACACGGGACACGGGACTTGCTGCAAGATGAATCTGAAGCCATTAAGGACGGAGACCATGACTGTCCGGTCTACCTTCTGGGCCTCAGTCAGCATCTCATTGCTGGACGAGCTCAGGTCTTTGTCCTTCACAGAGTCCAAAGCGACTCTTCTTTCATCATCGGACGACAGGACTCTATCGCTCAGGTTCCCCGCCAGCTCACTCAGCTTCTTCCTGAGCTTCTCCTCTTCGTTCTGACCCGAGAGAGTCTGCAGGATTGGACAGACAGTTAAGAATTCCTGTCCAGGTTTAGGATCAGAATGACACCAAGCTGGAGAAACAAGACATGCGGTCTGTCTCCTCTCACCACGCTAGCATTCATCATCTTATCCTCCAGACGGCTCAGCACACTCTCGATGGCCAACATCCGTTTATTCAGCTTGTTGATCTGTGATGAAGAACGATGAAGAATCAGAGAGGAAACTCAGGGTTCAAATGCTTTTACTCAATTCAATTCAGCTTTATTTCTATACTTAAATTACTGTGTGGAACTATGGGGGAATAATTACAAAACAATAATCCAACCTATTTTTATATTGCAAAAAAAGGCGGTCAGAATAATGAATGATGCCCCAACAAACCCATTGTTTATCCAGCTAAATATATTAAAATTAAATGACTTAGTCAACCTCAACACTGTGGTTATGTTCAGGGTTCACAATAATAAGCTCCCTGACTGTATCCAGGAAAGGTTCAAACACAAAGAGACCTGTTATAATTTGAGAGGAACTCATATATAGCAAAAAAGAGAAGCTAGAACAAACACCAAATGCAGATCCATCTCAGTTAGAGGAGTAGATTTATGGAATAGCCTGGATGGCACATTAAAGAACTCTACAACAGTAAAAGCATTACTAACGTTGTTAGTGGTTATGCTGTACTAAAACTAAACATATAAACTCTGGCAACAGGAGTAGCAGGGAAAGACCTGCAGAGAAAGACCTGCAGGGAAAGACCTGCAGAGAAAGACAGAACCCAACCTAACCCACAAGAGCAAGAACTTTGGAGACGGCGGCAAGGAAAAAAATCCCTTTAACAGGCAGAAACCTTGGACAGAACCTAAGACTCATAGTGGACGGCCATCTGTCTGGACCGGCTGGGTTGAGACGGAGAGAGAGAGAAAGACAGAGGGAGAGAGGAAGACAGAGACAAGGACATGTACGAAGAGTCAGAAACAAAGAGAGGGAGAGAGAGACAGAGACACAACGTAACATCTAAGCTGCTGAACAAGACACTATATAAAACAATTCATACTTTTACTTGTCCAGGCTTCTCCTGCAAGGAAGCTTGACTGTGTCTGCGGCGGTAGGGGGGTTGGGCGTACATGGGGGGGTATCTGGGGTAATCGTCTTCATCTGAGGTATCGACGTAAATTTGACGAGCCACTGAGGAGCCGACCTTGGACAGAGAACGAGTCCGGACCATTCGGCTCTCTGCATAGTCATCTGACAACACACAGTTGGATACAGACAGGTAGACGGGGACAGGTAGACGGGGACAGGTAAATGGAGACAGGTAGATGGAAACATGGACAGGTAGACGGGGACAGGTAATTCTTTGTACCTTGTGGGGACTGAATGCTTCCGACATGGTGGTCAGAGGAGCTGCAGTTATTTTAACAGCCACTAGAGGGCACACGTCGTTTGCGTTTGCTGTGCGTGTGTCCTGCATGTCCTACCAGGTCTCATGGCGTATCGGTCCAGGCTGCTCCTGCGGCTCACTCGGTGGTTGTACATGTCGTAGTCCACACTGTTCCTGTATCCTCGGTCCTCCTGCATCTGCTGCCGAGGACAGGCTGAGCTGAGACCGTCATGCTCACCTGCCTGTCCAGACGTCTCCAGAGACTCCAGGTGTCTTACCTGCATCGACGCGCGTCGTGAACGAGGGAAATAGTCCTCGGGGTCAAAGTCCAGAGGATGAACTGACAGAAGACGTTTACCCTTCCTCATCTGACACAAAGGAGGAAGAGGAGGTGTGTACATCTTCTGCTTCTTCTTCAGTCCGTCTCACCTTGACGTTCACCTTACCGCTCTGTATCGCTGACCGTCGTCCTCCCCATGGTCGTCCTCCACACCGTTGTACATGTCTACACACCCACAGAAGAGAAGACACACAACCACGTCAACAGGTGCTTCATGTTTCAGAGCGAGGCGGGGCCAGCTTTGTGTAGTTCAACCGGGCAACGTGGGGACACCGACTTCGTTGTTGTGCGTTGAATTCAAATTATACGTTCAATAAACCAGTAGCGACTCACAACTGTGGCTGTCCGGCATGCTCTGAGCGTCATCGCCACGGCCACCTGAGGAAGAAACAAAGACGCATCACAGGTAACCACACCCATCTGCTCCAATCACAGGCAACCACACCCATCTATTCCAATCACAGGTAACCACACCCATCTACTCCAATCACAGGCAACCACACCCATCTGCTCCAATCACAGGCAACCACACCCATCTGCTCCAATCACAGGCAACCACACCCCTCTGCTCCAATCACAGGTAACCACACCCCTCTGCTCCAATCACAGGCAACCACACCCCACAGGTCAGTTACGTTAACAGTGATGTCACAGCTGACTCACCGTCTGCATTCAGCCTTTTGTAAAGTGACCTCATCACCTTGGCGCTGCCGAAGCGTTTGAAGCGGTTCCTCACGTTGTCATGGTACCAGCCAGCTGTACCCATCTTCAACACCCTGTAGATGTACACACACTTTGACATAACACCTTTTTCAACTTTGGCAAATGCTCCTAATGCTCGCTAGCAGGTCGTCCTTCTCACCAGGTGTGTCCCAGCGAGTCGCTAATGCTAAGAAGGTAGCACACAGAGCGCAGACCCACCTGTGGGGGGCCTCACCTGGTCATGCGGCAGCCGTCACACACCCAGCCGTGCTCCTTCTTGTTGTAGCGGCTGCAGGACTTGCAGGTGAACATTTCGCAGTCCAAACACCGACGCCTGCTGCTGACCAGGAACTTGAAGGGCTGCAGGCAGCAGATGCACAGAGAGTCCGACAGGTGGCGCTGAGATCCCAGCAGCTCCCGCTTGGAATCCTCCTTCTGGATTTTAGTCCTCAGATCCCTGGGAAACAGGAGAGGAGCAGATTCCCAGCTGTTCCCGTCCATCACCCGTCTGACATTGATCGATGACAGAGTTGCATTGTCATTGATTATGGATTATCAGTTCATACCGCACACACAGGAAACGCTTTGTCTTCATAAAGGGAAATACTCATTGATACCAGTCTCGGCCTGTTGGCCCCCGGGGCTGATGGGAGTTGGAGTCTCCGTGGGAACAGAGAGCGTCTTTGTGGGCCTGCTGTTTGGGACGTTTGTCCCCTCGTCCATGTGACTGAGTGATGACCGACTGCGTCGACAACATCGCGCAGGATCACATTCCTCCACAGCTCACATGACCGAGTCGACCGAAGCGCTCGCACGCCCCGGTCGCCTCGGCACTGACCGAATGCACCTGTACAGGTGAGGAAGCTCACCTGTCTGATGACCTCACACTGGAAAGGCATCACGGAGACAGAGCCCGACTACAGGACACATGCTGGCATGACATCATCATAGAGGATGACATCGTCATGGACAACAAGAGTCATCACATCTGTCCTCGCTTATCATTAAATAGCACAATGATCCAGTCATCAATGTCCGCCACTTACCCCATTCTGTCCTCCTCCGTCTTCCGAACGTTAAAGTCCCGTTGAATCACCGCCCACACATGTTTGGCCTCCTCGTCCGTCAGACGGGACAAATCCAGTTTACGCTCCATCGCGCTGAAAGTATTCGTAGAGCAGACGTTGAGCTAGCGCTGCAACGATTCATCGAATACATCGGGTAATTCGATTAGAACAAAGCTTCGAATTAAATTCTGTTTCCTGGAGGATTCATTTTATTCGTGTTGCTAACTAAAGTCCCTCTGTTCAAACATTCAATTCAATTCAATTCAGTTTTATTTATATAGCGCCAGATCACAACATAAAGTTATCTCAAGGCACTTTACAGGATTAGCAGGGAAAGACAGAACCCAACTAGACCCACAAGAGCAACGGAGGCAAGAAAGAACTTCCCTTTAACGGGCAGAAACCTTGGACAGAACCTAGGCTCATGGTGGACGGCCATCTGTCTGGCCGGCTGGGTTGAGAGAGAGAGAGAGAGAGAGAATGGCAGGTCGGAGACGAGTCAAAAACAAGGAGATGGATAGGGAAGCGATAGCGAGACAGAGCAGGAGCAGACAAAAACAAAATGCTAATTTTGAACAGTCATAGAGCAGACGTTGAGCATTCATAAAGCAGACGTTGAACAGTCATAGAGCCGACGTTGAGCATTCATAGAGCAGACTTTGAGAATTCATAGAGCAGACATTGAACAGTCATAGAGCAGACGTTGAGCATTCATAGAGCAGACGTTGAACAGTCATATAGCAGACGTTGAGCATTCATAGAGCAGACTTTGAACAGTCATAGAGCAGACGTTGAGCATTCATAGAGCAGACGTTGAGCATTCATAGAGCAGACGTTGAGCATTCATAGCGCAGACGTTGAGCAGTCATAGAGCAGACGTTGAGCATTCATAGAGCAGACTTTGAACAGTCATAGAGCAGACGTTGAGCATTCATAGAGCAGACGTTGAGCATTCATAGCGCAGACGTTGAGCAGTCATAGAGCAGACGTTGAGCATTCATAAAGCAGACTTTGAACAGTCATAGAGCTGACGTTGAGCATTCATAGAGCAGACGTTGAGCATTCATAGCGCAGACGTTGAGCAGTCATAGAGAAGACATTGAGCATTCATAGAGCAGACTTTGAACAGTCATAGAGCAGACATTGAGCATTCATAGAGCAGACGTTGAACAGTCATAGAGCAGATGTTGAGCATTCATAAAGCAGACGTTGAACAGTCATAGAGCAGACGTTGAGCATTCATAGAGCAGACGTTGAACAGTCATAGAGCAGACATTGAGCATTCATAGAGCAGATGTTGAACAGTCATAGAGCAGACGCTGAGCATTCATAGAGCAGACGTTGAGCATTCATCAATGAGGGATATGGAGTTGATTAACTTTCAAACACGCAGAGACAGTCGTCTTCAAAGCCGCACTGTAAAAAGCGTTTCTTCAGGTTTTAAACTCGCCCGTCAGCGTTTTGAGTCCACGCCTCACCCAGGACACGTTACACAACGGCTGACGCCGCCGTGAAGACAAAGAAGCACCGGACACGTCCCGTTTCTACTCCCGTCATCGAAATGAAGGCGAGACAGGTGATTCAAGCAGACGGTTCCTGTGAGTTTCCCGGGTCTACAGAACCATCCACCGTTCAACCATCCAACCATCCAACATTCTCACTCTTCCTCAGCTGATGAAGACAGAACTATCGTTCCCCGACGTCTCCAGAAACGCTTGGACAAAAGAATCAGACAGAGGACGGCTGTTCTCAGGGAGGAGGAACTCACCAGGTCCGTCTCGGTCCGGGCCGGCGAGGCTGATGGGACCCGGTGATCACGACTGAGCCTCAAGCCAGAGAATCAGCTGATCACATGACCCGCAGCCTCATGACAGCTCACAAGCTCACCCGCATCACAAGAGACACCCCGACCAGGAAGGTCCGAGACCACACAGGTCCGGAGAGCAGAGACCATCCCATCAAAACAGACAAACAGACAAGGACATGACCCGGGACCTCAAAGGGACGGCCCCAGGACAGGCTTTTGTCCTGAACCAAGAGACCGGACCAGGAGTGCCGGGACCCGACCCTGGTTCTGGTTCCTGGCAGCTGGACGATCGCTCTAATACAAACACCATTCTGTGTAGTCAGAACTTTTATCCATGCTTTTTAAAGGCTTCCAGTTCTAGACCGGACCGGGTCGACCAGGGGACTCCACCCCCAACACACACACACACACTTCCTTCCCTCCGTTTCTTCCTTCCTTCCCTCCTTCCTTTCTTCCTCCCTTCCTCCCTCCCTCTCTCCGTCTCTCCGTCTCTCCGTCGGACTGTTCCCTTCTCAGCCACCAGGTGTCACCCTTCACCTGTTGTTAACTTTTACTGTGCATCTTAAACCAGTTCCAGAACCTCCTGAAACGGTTCTAGAACATTCTTGGGCGTCCCCAGGGGTCAACCCCCAGAGGTCACCGCCCTTCTCTCAGCCAGGAAGAGAGGGAAGAGAGCGAGCAGCTGGCAGGTAGCGACGCCGTCGCGGGACGAAATCCATCCGTTCCAGAGCTCACAGGAGGTGCTTCAAACAAAAACTGGACTTTCACCTCAAATATTTCCAAAAGGGAAAAAGAGAGAATAAATATTCCCGAAATATTTTTGTTTCTATTTTAATGTTGGATTGTGAGAAGATTAATTTATATTTAAAATCTTTAATGACAGAAAGTTTCAGACAAAGGAGCAAAGACGAGTTAGAAAACAGAACAATTTTGGTGAAGCTTGTCGTCTTTTTCTCGTGTGGACGCCAAAGCGGCGAGCGTTAGTCCAGCAGAGGAAACCGCCCACCTCAGATTAGGTCTTCCAACGTCTCGTCCAGCCAGCCTGTCTTTGTCCTTCACGTTATACACAGCAAACTGTTGCTGGACACGCTTCAGACATGAGGGTCTACTAGGGGCCTGTTGGGGGTCTCTACTAGGGGGCTGTTGGGGGTCTCTTAGGGTCTACTAGGGACCTGTTGGTGGTCTCTTAGGGTCTACTAGGGGCCTGTTGGGGGTCTCTACTAGGGGGCTGTTGGGGGTCTCTTAACCCTAACTCATCCGAACCACTTGGCTCCAGGGAGGTTTTTCAGGCTTTGAGACGAGAGTCTTTAAACCGGCTCTGGGACGCCTGCCAGGTCCCCCCCCCCCCCCATGGCGGTTTCTTTTGAGCAGGGTTCATGTTCACGTTGGGACGCCGCTGTCCTCCGGGACAGATGAGGTCTCTGTGTCGGAGGCACGGGAACCATCCATGAGTTTGGCGAGTCCCGTCTTGGTGGAGCACTTGAAGACAAAAGCCTTGATGAGGTCATCGCGGTACTTCCTGTGGAGGAAGCTGTAGAGGAAGGGGTTGACGCAGCAGTGGACGAGGGACAAGCACTGCGTCAGGTGCAGCGCCACATCCAGGAAGTCCTCCAGCCAGCAGGTGAAGGGCAGGAGGCGGAGCAGCCACAGCGTGTCCAGGACCAGAACGCCATGAAAGGGCAGCGTCTCCACGCGGGACAGGTTGTCGTGGTCAGTGAGGTTTAACTCCGCCCACAGCTCCACCAGCTCAGTGAGGTCACGCCTGGACAACACGGAGAAGCACCTGGTTACACCTCAGTCTGAATCAGGTTATCGATGATGTCATCACGGACGATGACATCACAAATTAAAACGGATGGAGAGATGGAGCAATCAGCAATCATCACTGAGATCAATAACGATGTCGGGTCGATAATCCCAGCAATGTATTACTTATTTCACTATTACCAGTAATAATACTATAATACTATAGTATAGTATTATTACTCCTACTAGCAAAAGAAAGAGGAAGAAACGAGCTGAGAACATGGAGAAAAGGAGGAGAAGGAGGACAGGACGCCACATGAAAGGACTTTTATTGGAGCCTTGAGACTGAAAGGTCACGACCTTCAAAATAAAGGTTTACTGTCGAGCTGTAACAGGTCAGAAAAGAGGAGAGGAAGAGGAGGAAGAGAGGAACGATGAAGATAACTGTAAAGGGTAGAACAAACAAACGCACAAACTGAAAGCATTATTGTTTTGATTCGTTCAGCTATTTCACACAATATTCTTTTTTGTTTTATGGTCGCAGTATTCTATGTGACCACTGGAGGGCGACAAACATACACGTCGAAGTTCGAAGACCAACACAATGGCAAATACAACTTCCTGTAGATTCTTTCAAAATAAAACCCATTAAATACGAGCCTGAAATCAACCAGTCGGCTGACGTCACATGCAACGAGACGGCATTCGTCGACGTCATCACATGGCGCCCAGCCATACGGTGGATTTTCATAACTCGGAACTGGCATCCTTGTTTTTATCCGGACAAAATGTCGGTGTTTCACGACGAAATAGAGATCGAAGACTTTGAATACGACGAGGACACGGAGACGTTTTACTTCCCGTGTCCCTGCGGGGACAAGTTCGCCATAACTAAAGTAAGTAGCTGAAGGCTAACGGCTATCCCAGGACACGTCTGGTATGACGTCATTTAGGAAGCACCCATTATCTCTACGACATAATGACAAATTGCTTCCGGAGCTGGCGGGTTTGTCACGTGTCTGTGTGGCGCTGCTGTTTTCAACACGCCAAACCACGTGACACTGACGTCATCTCTTAGTTTGCGGGTAGTTGGCTGTGAAAGGACTACAAATCTCAATCTGGTGTTTCTGTCTCAGCTGTCTTTGTAGTTTCCGGTAAACACAAAGCAACCTTCGGAGGACGGTCCAGGCCGGGCGTCTGTCCTTCACGCTGTCCTCTTGTCTTCTCCAGGAGGATCTGGAGAACGGCGAGGAGGTGGCGACGTGTCCCAGCTGTTCGCTCGTGGTCAGAGTCGTCTACGATAAGGTCGGCTGGCGCCAGACGCCGTCCGCAGGACGCCGGCGGACGAGTAACGAGTTCTGTTGTGCTTTTCAGGAATCCTTCATGTGCGGAGAAGTCGTCCAAGCCCCGCCCACGGAAAACAAACTGGAGCTGCTTCAATCCTGAGTTCAACGCAGCCGCTTCTTCTTTGGTGGTGTTTGTCCTCTCGGCTCCCGTCCCTCTGAAGGACAGGACGCCAGCAGACCTGAGGCGCTTCTCGTCTCGGACATCAGGAAGCCGTCTTTCTTTTGTCCTAAGGGCTGGACAGTTTGTCCATGAAGTCTGGGGACGCTCTGTGCATCCTAATGACTTCATGTCCCCGGAGACGCAGCGCTGTCCCTCCATGTTCGTCTTTGGGCTCAGGGATCTGGACTCCTCCCACAGCTTTCTGTCCAGAGTCAACGAAACATGTTCGTTTTGGAAGGGGCAGCACTTTGACGCCATGATGCTGCCCTCTGGTGGTCATCGGGAGGAACAACGGACGCACGTCAAGTTAGACGTCGTTAGAAACTCCGCAGCTTCTGGATTCCACTCTCAAAATAAAAGGCCATTAATAAAAAGCGCTAACTGAGCATCCCGGAGTCTTAATTATTTCATGGGAACAAAGCATCGCTAATTTGTGCATTTCTTTTTGATTGGGTGATTATATCATTCTGCCTCTTGGCCCCACCCCCCTCCAGGTGAGTTTCCTGGAGGAGGAGTGCGAAAGAGGAAGAGGACTCGGCTCAGCGGCATCGGACGCTTTATTGGCGGTAAGGCACTGAACAAACGCTTCCATCTTGATGTCAGGTCAAACGTACGACAGCACAGACCTTGATGCTAAGCTAGGCTAACTGCAGCGTGGCCCTCCTCCCACTTCAGAAACAAGTCAGTGAAAATATTCTTTGGGATTTTCCCCAACATTCAGTGTCGCTACGTAAAAACCAGGAATATCGGCGTAATGACTGAAGGCCGTAACACGATGCTAGCTGAAGCTAACTTCGGTTAGCGTCCGCCGTCCCCTGCTACATTCACAGCGATGGTTGTTAGAAACAGCGGTTCTACTTCCTGGAACCGCATCACACACACACACCCATCTAGCGCCCGCCCTGCTCCCGCCCCTCCTGGGCGCCCCCGCCCCAGCCGACGGGGGCGTGCTTGTCCCAGCTGTCCGTGTTGTGCCCGTGTTTCCGCTGGTGGCGTTTGTAGTTGTCCCAGTGGCCCGTGGTGTAGCCGCACTCGGCGCAGGCGTACGGCTTCTCGCCCGTGTGCCGCAGCATGTGGCGCTTCAGGTTCATGCTCTGGTTGCAGGAGTAGCCGCAGACGCCGCAGTGGAAGGGCTTGGCGCCCGAGTGGATGCGCTCGTGGCGCCGCAGGTTGGCCAGGTTCCCGCAGGCGTAGCTGCAGGACGGGCACTGGTACGGCTTCTCGCCCGTGTGCACCCGCAGGTGGCGCTTCAGGTTGTCCAGGTGGGAGGAGGTGTAGGGGCAGTGTGGGCAGGGGTGGGGCTTCTCCCCCGAGTGGGTGTGGGCGTGGCGGCTCAGGTGGTTGGGGTAGCGGGACAGGAAGGGGCAGCGGGGGCAGCGAAACAGCTTGGCGCCGCGGCGACCCCGCCGGGGCCCCCGTGAGACGGTCGCGCCGCAGGGGGCCCCGGATCCGCCTTTGGACGGCGGGCCCACGGAGCAGCGGCGACACACCTGAAGGGCCACAGAGAGGTCAAAGGTCACATGTTGGATCTGAGGATCAAACGCTGGCCTCTGATTGGACAACGAAAGCTTCTGTGGGTCTACGGTAAAGACGTTACCGGTCCCGTTTACACTGATAATCAGAAGTCTCTCATCACCATGGAAACGGACCACAGAGGAAACGTACCTGTCCTCCCTCCTCCTCCTCCTCCTCGGCCTTCCCCCCCTCCAGGTCCGCCTCCTCCAGGGTGAGGCCACACAGCCGGCAGCAGAGGGGGAACAGCAGGACTGGCAGCGGGGCGGAGGGCGAGCCGAGCCCCCCCAGGAAGCCCGAGTCCTGGGACACCCGTAGGGTCAGGTCCGACACCACTGCAGGGTGAAAGGTCATCGGCGTTATGAAGGACAGACACTTCCTGCGATGCTGGACTTCCCGACCGGGACTCTGGACCCTGAACTCGACCGCGGGCGTCGGTTACCTCCGTCCACGCCGCCGCCGCCGGCTCTTCTCCTCCTCCTCCCCCGGCGCTTCTCCTTGTCCCTCCGCTGCGGCCGCTCCTGCGCGTGCATGCGCTGATGCCTCCGCAGGTTGCCCCGGGAGTTGCAGGCGTAGCTGCACTGGTGGCAGCGGTAGGGCTTCTCCCCGGTGTGGGTGCGGGCGTGGCGCTGCAGGTTGACCAGCTGGGCCGAGGCGTAGGGGCAGGCGGGGCAGCGGTACGGCTTCTGGCCGTCGTGGGTCCTCATGTGGCGCTTCAGGTGGTTGGAGTAGCGCGAGGAGAAGGAGCAGAGCGAGCAGGAGAACGCTTTGGGCCGGAGGAGATCGCCACCCTCGGAGCCGCCACCCGGATTCAAACCCGCCGCCCGGGAGGAGTCGACCTCGGCGTCACGCTGCAGGCGTTCCTCACAGGTCAGACAATGTAGCTCCGCCCCCAGGTCCAGGCCCACACCTGGAACAGATCAGAACCGCGTCAGAGAGTTTCACAGCTCACACGGCAAAAATAACCAAAGAAAACAAAAAAACAGACATTTATGAACGGGAGGAGTTACCGAGATCTAAGCCCGCCCCCAGAGGCACGTCTCCCAGGAGTTGACCACACCCTTTACAGGAAAGGAAGGCCGGGAAGGCGGAGCCTGTTGGTGCCGAGTCGTCCTCCACACTCAGGGAGAAGACGGTCACACCTGAGGAATGTGCGGAGGCGGAGATTAAACGCGGCCCCGCCCCTGAATGACGTGTGTGTGTGTGTGTGTGTGTGTGTGTGTGTGTGTGTGAGAGAGACCGACCCCCCTCTCGATCCAGGCCCAGGATGTCAGAGTCTTCAAACTCCAGCTCTCCGTTCAGCAGGAAGTCGCTCTCCAGAACCAGACACTCCGGGTCGCACACCAGCCCGTCCTCCAGACCCACTGGACCAAGTGTAGCGCGCACGCACACACACACACACACACACACACACACACACACACACGGTGAAGGAGGTGGGGAGGAAACAGGCGCAGAGGAAGTCAGTGAGGCGGACAGAGAGGAAGACGGGTCAGGGTTCTGGATCCAGCGTTAAAACGGGACGCATCCGACCCGTTCCGTCGACGCGACGACCACAGGGGGGGTAGAAACCGGACGCGTTACAGCGAGACGGTGGAGACACAGAGTCCAGAGCACAAAGAAGAGACAGGAAGTGGAGACAGGAAGAGCCACAACCTTCAGGAAGAGATAAGACGCGACACATCTGGGTCTCAGCAGTCTTCCTCTCCGCGGAGGAAGGGCCCAGCCTGAACGGTCAATACGCCGGACCGGTTCTAACCAAGCGCCGTAAAGAGGGCAGAAGAGCCGCCGTACCGAACCCGGGACGGGGACCGGCGCCCCGGGAGGAGACTCACGTTTCACCGGCTGCGGGTTGGATTGTTTCCTCCGCGGCATTTTGTCCCGCGTCGTCCCGAGTCCTGCTCCTGTTGTCGGGCGACGCTGAGGTCCGTGTGTCCGTCAGCCAGCCGGGCAGCTAGCTAGCTGCATGTCGTCATCATCATCATCACCTCCTTCCTCTTCCTCTTCCTCTTCCTCCAACGGACGGTGAAGGCGGCGGCGTCATCGCTGCCTGAGGGGGGCGAACACGCGGCACCTTAAAGTTAGCGCTGTCGTCGCTGTTGTTTCACAGTAAACAGTTGAAGCCATCTTGTTAGCAAACTAGCTAGCTAGCAAACGTCAACATCAGAGCCCTAAACCTTTTATGAAACACACACATGTTCAAAGATGCGAGCCGGCGCACGCGCCTACCTGCGATGACGTCATAAATGACAGCAAATCGTTGCTGGCTGTTTCTAAAATAGTATTTTGTTGTAAAACGCACCGGACTCGAAGCTCAGTAACACCGGGCGGTGCATTTAGGGACGATGTCCCGCCCTCCCCTGCCTCTGACTGGTTAAGCTTAGCCAATCAGCAGCCCTCGTGCTATACCAACCCAGGCACCCGGGGAACCAGCCAATCAGAGGCAGGTTAAGATTGACCCACAAAATATTGGATTCAAAGCTTCCGCTGGATACGGGCTAACAATGACGTCAGTGTCATGCGTAGAGGGTTGTGGGACATGTAGTCCTTAAACCATTAATGCGATTCTGGAGAGATTTAACTAAAAAAACATTGTATATTTTCTTACATTTATATTTTGGTAAAGTACACATGTATGTACATATGGATTCATATATTTTCCGCTTTTCTTTTCTTGTTTAATGTAATTCCATTTGTTGTGAGATGTGTATGTGTGCGCGCGCAGCCAAGGTTCGGAGACCAGGACCGGAAAGGTTTAACACATTCAAATAATACGCTGGTGGTTCTCAGGATGTGATTATCCATCAAGTAGATGCATGAAGTTCTACTGAAATATTAATCAAGTAATTGTTTTATTGATTTAATGCTCATGAGTCACCACCAGGACATTGATCACCAAAGAAGGAGCTTTTCTTCCATCTCAAGTTGGACTTTATCATTGATGATGATGAATATATTTATTAGATAGAATGTTAGAGTACAAGTACAGTCACACAGTAGCATGTATTACAGTACAAATAACGTCAAACATCCTGTCTAAGAGGAGCATTTCAAAAAAGCCCTTGCGGGCTTGTTTCCGTTGAAAGTCCTTCGTACATCATTGAGGCTTCACCTCCTCTCTCCTGCATTGAGGCTTCACCTCCTCTCTCCTGCATTGAGGCTTCACCTCCTCTCTCCTGCTTTAAGGCTTCACCTCCTCTCTCCTGCATTGAGGCTTCACCTCCTCTCTCCTGCATTGAGGCTTCACCTCCTCTCTCCTGCATTGAGGCTTCACCTCCTCTCTCCTGCTTTAAGGCTTCACCTCCTCTCTCCTGCATTGAGGCTTCACCTCCTCTCTCCTGCTTTCAGGCTTCACCTCCTCTCTCCTGCTTTAAGGCTTCACCTCCTCTCTCCTGCTTTAAGGCTTCACCTCCTCTCTCCTGCATTGAGGCTTCACCTCCTCTCTCCTGCATTGAGGCTTCACCTCCTCTCTCCTGCACCTCCTCTCTCCTCCCACCCACAGCCTCCCGAGAAGCTGCTCCTGCAGGCTTCATGGAGTCGTTTCCTCCTCACATCCAGGAATGATTGAAACACGAAACCCAGACTGTGTGTTTGAGACAGCGTCCATGTTTATCTGTTCTCGGCTAACGCAGCAGACAATCATCATCATCATCATCATCATCATCAGTTTACAGGAAAAGGGACTTCTAATTCTCCAGAGCATGGGTATCAAACTCTGGCCCGCGAGGCAATGGAAAATTAATATTAGAGCACATTCACCGCTAATACTACAAATCCCATAATGCCATTTATTTTATTTGACGTTGTTTATTTACACTGTTGTTTTATGTATATTGTGGCAACTTTATTTTTATTTTGATACATTGTTTACCTATTTATTGTGCATTTTAATGTGCAAAAACACACGGAATTACAGCAATAAACAAATCTAAATTCTGGCTTTGATTAATATTCAATTCTGGCCCACTGTGTATTTGAGTTTGACACCCCTGCTCCAGACCAAATACGCATCCGATCCGAGTCGGTCCTCCAGGTGTGTTGAGATGAAGGACGAGTGGCACGGAGGAGCTTTCTTCCTCTTCTTCTCTGAAACCTTCCTGAACTAAAAGGATCGTCCACTTTGTGATTTTGCGTCCTGCTGCGTCCTCCAGGCTGCGAGCACTTCATCATCGCCGACCTCGGCGGCGAGCCGCGCTCTGATTCGCTGCCTGGTCTGGGTGATGAAGGCTTCGACATCCTCCTCCTCGGTGTCCTCCCTTCTTCTTCTCACCCTCTCCGTATCCACGGTTTCGCGCCGTGAATGATGAGCGACGTCTCCTTTTGCCGAGAGGTCCCCGTGGCGCTCTGTGATGTCATCGCTCTCGGCCTGTGACCTCATGACCCGGCCGTAGCCGTGAGACGACGTGAATCCGTTGCAGGAATATTCCCGGTCTTCGCCTTCCTCCTCCTCACGCACCCTGGACCTGTATCTGGGGCTCAGGCCATACGCCTCCTCATCTTCCTCATCGTCCTCATCGATGCCGCCTGAGAAGCCGAACTCAGAAGCCGAAGCGTCCGGCGGCTCGTACAGATCCTCGGACGGGCCGGGCTCTCTCCTCGGGGGAGGCCTGACGCTCTCCAGCCAGTCCTCGATGCTGGTGTTCTGATCCTTCTCCAGGGCGGGGCTGAGATTCAGGTGTCCAGAGAGGCCGTGAGACCTCGCCGGTTTCTCCTTCTTCTTCGGTTCCCCCAGAAAGTCCTGCTCGAGGTTCCGCCTCTCCTCCAGCTCATCGTCGTCCCCCTTCGGCTGCTTCTTCTTCTTGTACAGGGTGCTCCGCTTGTGGTCCTCCAGGATCTTCTTCTTTCCGTAGGCATCCATCTTGTCCCTCATCTCAGACTTGATCTCCTTGTCCATGGCGTCCAGTTTCCCGAGGTCGACCTGGTCTTGGAAGAGGCTGAAGAGCGGAACACTGGTGGTGGTTATCTTGTTCCGGGTGGACCCGCCGGCGGAACCCGGAGCAGAGCCTCTTCCAGTGAGGCCAGAGACGCTGCTTGACCCCCCAACAGAGAGGACGGACGCTGCTTTTCCAAGACCCGGGGGCCGCGTGCCGGAATAGGAGGCGCCACTCAACAAGGACGCCCTGTCATTGTCCAAAGCACGGCTGGAAGCCACGCTGGCTGCCCCGCCAAAGCGAGGTTCTGACCCGGCACACGAAGGAGGCGGCCCCCCCAGCTCCCCTTGCTTCTGCTTGAGGGTCTCCGAGACCACGCTGGCTATCCAGCTCTGGATGCCGGCGAGATTTATCATGGGTTCCCCTGCTGGACCCTGGACAGCAGGAAGTGGGGGGACGGGAGGAACCGCTGATCTCGTGCTGCGGGCCCGAGAAGCTGAAGACAGGACGGAGGACCAGCCGCTGAGCGTGGACATGCTGTCTTCGTGGACGATGCTCGTCTGACCGGCGACTCCAGCTCCAGCCCAGAAGGAGGAGAGCGGCACGGTAGCTCCGCTGAGGACGCTGTCCGTCTCCCAGCCGCCGATGGACTGACTCTCCTCGAGGTTTTTCTTTGCTCGCTCCAGGATCTCCTCCCGTCTCTGTCTCCGTTTGACGGTTGCAGAGTCCTCACCTCGACTCAACTCCAGAAGCTCCTCCGGGTTCTCCTCCCCGTGACGCTTCTGCTGCCTCAGCTTCCAGGACTGATACGCTGTCAGGTCCACGTCCTGACCGGAGGGGGCCTCGGCTTGTCCCTCTCCGTCCTCTCGGTCTTTCCTGTTCCAGCCGAACTGGATCCTCTTGATGCGCCAACGCTCCAGAGGACTCATCTTCTCCTTGTTCTTCTGGCAGAAGTTGGACATGCAGCTGCTGTCGCTGAGGATGCTCTGCACCTCCTGGTCGACGGTCCGTCGTCCTTCGTCCTCGTCCGTGGCGCCGCTCTTGCTGTCCTCGCCATCCTTCCGGTGGTAGCGAGCGGCAGCCTCCTTCTCGATTTGCTTCAACCTCTGTTTCCAGAGATCGGAATAGCTCGTGCAGCTGGAGGTGGACAAGGTGGACGAGGTGGACATGGCGTCAGCGGGGGGACGCCTGAGGCGGCATCTCAACTGCTCTCTCACGGCTTGTATGTCCTCGCTGGTGATGCTGCCCAAATCAGCGTCCGTCCCTTCTGCCCCCGTCCTGGGTCGGGCCTTGGGCGTGGACCTGCCGTCCTCGCCGTCCTCGCCGTCCTCGCCGTCACTGTTCAGCTGAGCTTCCCACCAGTCATCACTCTGATATTTCTCATTCCTCCGCTGCCACTCGTGGATCATCCCGATGAGGCCTTCATCATCATCCTCGTCGTCATCATCGGCTCCGCCCTCCCGAGCGTGGGCCGAAGCCCGGTTCTGTTCTCCCGCGGAAGACGCGGCGCTGCTCATCACGCTCGCTCCGTCCTCCTCCTCTTCCATCATGATGGAACGTGCTTTAACCGTGCTCCGCTCCTCCTCTTCATCGGTGCCCCCCGAGCCGAGGATCAGCGCTCGCGCGCGCGCGTCTATGACGGAGCCCTGGCTGAGCGCGTCATCGGCGTCGTCGCCCTCGCGCTCCTCCATCAGCGTCTCGTTCAGCTCCCGCAGCTGCTTCAGGAAGCCCTCGTTGGGGCTGATGGCGCGCTTCTTCCTCAGGGTCGTCAGCGCTTCCATGATGGTCATGTGATGGAAGATCATCAGGTAGGACGCGACCAGCACGGCCGAGCGGCTGGCGCCCATCATGGACGCCACCAGAACCTTTCCTGCGGGAGCAGAAGGCGCACATTTCAGTCTCGCCACTCGGATTTCAAATATTCTACGACACGAACGCTTGAAAAGTGACAGATCAGACGTCGTCAGTCGGGAAGAAGAAGCAGAGTGGACGCAGCCTGCGTCCTAATGACTGAGGGACGGCTAGATTAGCGTCTTCCTGGAACAGAGGCGGACTCCGGGGGCCGGATCACACTTCTGAGAAGCAGCGATGCTGTCTCAGTGGACAGACGGAGACTGTCCTGCGTCAACACGACGCCACCTGCTGAATAGATGTGCGTAATGAAGACGTCCGGGTCTCAGGTGGACCCACCGGGACCGTAACGTCCCCCCTGTCCTCACCCCTGTGTGTCAGCAAGGCCTCGTCCAGGAACTCAGCGGCGGGGCGAAGGTGCACGGAGATGTCGGCGTCTACGAAGTCGTCCACCTCGATGCCCGTGTACTTGATGTCCCAGCCGGCGTAGAAGGACTCGCCGGTGTAGACCCCTGTCCCGTGGGCGGCGTTGAGGATGTGGGTGACGCCCATTCGCTTCAGGCGGGCTTTGTTCACGGCAACAGATCTGAAAGACATTCGTCAATCGTCAAAAGACAAAGCAAGACAAAAACGGTCCGGCGGGGGGCCGAGACGCCGAGACTCACTTCTCCGCTATGAAGACGTTAGGCCACACCTCGTCCACGGCGTTGCCGAGGGCCTGCAGCCGGTCCTGCACCATGGCCCTCTGAATGTCCAGCACACAGGGGGTGTTGTAGGGACTCCGGTCGTCAATCATGTCCCTGACACGGTTGTAGAGGTCTTCCACCATCAGCTGCTCGGCGCTTTCCAGCATGGACTCCGGGACGGACTCGGGATGTGGGCTGCGAGGCGGCAGCTCTGGGGGACAGACAGCCGGGGGGGACGCGTCAAGGTTGGACAATAGAATGAGAACTGTCCCTTTCCCATCGCTCATGATGTGAGATAATGTCAGAGTTGGATTCTGATAGCGGCGCTAATCGTAGCAGCTAATTGCTTCAATCAGTTCCGTCCTGCTCCTCCAGCGTCTCCGTCTCCACATCCCATAATGAGCCGAGGACTCTTTTGCAGCGTGCTGCTGCACCAGCTTCGGTCCGCTCACCTTCCTTGATGATCTTCTTCGCAGCGATGGCCGACGACAGGTGGATGGGCTCCATGAAGATGCTCGCAGCATCGGAACCGGACATCACGGAGAACCTGGACTCCGAGGCCGCGGAGAAGCTGAGGGGACGAAGGGGGACACTTCATCACGGGCCTGGGGACGGCCGCTTTCATCGTTTGTTCAGGCGGTGTCCTACCTGGGGGACGGACAGCGCAGGTAATGAGACTGGATCCCCTGGACGCTCCTCTCCTCCTCTCCACCAGGAACCGTCTGATCACGCTGCTCCAGCCTTTCATTGGTGGACGCCATGGTAACCAGGATACGCCTGTCCAGCAGATAGAAGGGTTTCTGTTTCTGTGGACATCAGAGGAATTTAACAAGCCGTGAAGTCTGCTCTTTGAATTCCGTCCACGGAGAAGCATGTCCAGCGTTCGGCCTGGAGCTGTTAGCGTCTTTTGTCCTCAGTGTCCTTAATGAAGAGTTAAAGACACGCACTGGGAAGCGAAGGAATGTTGAGGACGCTGTGATGAACACCGTGTGCTCGTACTACAGCATAATGTTAATAAGCATCACACAAGGGCGTTATTACCGATTAACTAACGCTTATTACACATTAGATTATAGAAAGGGCCGATCCAGCCCGAGAAACAGCTCCGAATAGAACCCTGTCATCCAAAGAGTTCAAGCTACGTGTGTGTGTGTGTGTGCGTGTGTGTGCGTGTGTGTGTGTGTGTGTGCGTGTGTGCGTGTGACTGTGTGTCTATTTTTAACCCAACAGCTGCCTCAGACGCCGTCGGCCTGAGATCAGCAGCGAACAGCTTCAAACTTCCAAAACAGACGACAAACAGAAAACCACCCAAATAGAAACATGAAATCAAAGTGAACCGTGTGTGTGTGTGTGTGTGTGTGAGTGTGTGTGTGTGTGAGTGTGTGTGGGTGAGTGTGCGTGTGGCTTCTTACCTCGCTGCTGATCAGTCTCGAGCTGATGGCCGTCAGTCTGACACTAAACCCGCCCCCCCCCCCCCCTCACCCCCCAGCAGGCCTCTCAGACACCCGACACCAGAGCTGTGAGTAACTGAGTACTTTTACTCGAGTAAGGTTGTACTCACACACACACACACTTAAAACTTTATTGACTGGATGGGGTTCATTGTGGGACACTTTTACATTATAAATAGGAATATTCCCGTCCCGTCGTTTTCCTGCTTCTTATTAATAATCCGACTTTTCCCAGACAGTTTCTCTCTGATTCCATTTTGACTTCATTTTTTCTTTGTAGTTTGATCAGATGTTTTGCGCAGTCGGAACGCGGGCGATCATCATTTCCCTGAATTCAGTCGCTTTTCCCCGAATCGTCATCCGTCGACCTTTCAAGGCTCCTGGAAGGTCAAACCGGCGCTCCTGGTTCCCAGCAGAGACCGCTCCGGTTGATTTCAATGTTTGTCGAGTGATGAATTGAATCGTGTTGGTCACAGGACGGCGTTCCCCTCGGAGCTGGCGTCTCTCTGGAGTCAGCTGAGAGCCAAGCGTCTATTTATAGCGCTATTAACTGTCATTAACTAGTTATTACAACCCGAACGACCCTCTTCAGTTAGCCACGAGCTAACCGGCTGCTGCATCAGCTGACCTCGCTTAAAGTTGTGTGTGTCAGAAATGAAACTAAACACACACACGCGGGGCGTATTTGCACTTTTTATTGCATCGAACAGGAATCAAAGTGAAACGACCATTTGAGCCGCTTCCAGACTTTAACACCTGCTCAGTCTTTTAGGCTCCTCCCACCGTGAGGGCGGTCCCACGCGAACGAGGCACGTTGATTGGGAGAGCCTGCTGCTGGTCTATATAAATACCAAGAAGCACTAAAAGGCACAATAGCGTCTCGCTAACAGGACGACATCTAACGGCAACATCCTGGACGAAAGCACGGCGAGCGCACGACGCAAAGCGCGTTCGAATGATTGTTCCGGCAGGATCAATACGGGTCCTGATTGGTCTACACAGCCCCATGGTCGTCCTGGTTTTGGTCCAATGAGAACGTGAGCAGAAGAAGAAGCACAGCGCTGAAGTCTGGGCGTGCGAGAGGCCGGCGTGGGGCTTACTTCCTGTCGTCTGAGCATCAGCGCTGGTCGTCAACGGCAACAGCCAGCAGAGGAGCCGCCGTCTCGCTATGCTCCGCCTCCACGCCGTCTGTCGACCAGATCGTCCTGTTCTGGTACTCGGCCATCTTCTCCTCCTCCTCTCTCCCCCCCGTGGTGATTCTGCCCCTCAGGGGGGGCAGGCAGTACCCCGCCTCCTCAAACATCACCAGGTGCACCTCGCCGATTTCGTTCATCAGCTGCACACAGGTGTAGGAACCCGGTTTGGAGCCGTCTGGAGTGGAAGCGGTGGGGTCCAGAGGCGGGGGGTCCGGAGGCGGGGCAGCCACGGGGCTGCTGGTCTGCTCCAGCACGTGGTACGCCGTCCCTGACAGCGTCACGATCTCCGGTCGGGGCCACTGGGACGGCACGGAGCAGTACGGCGGCGGCTTGGGAGTCACGAGCTGATGGAGGGCGGCTGCAGGAGTCGGGTCACACGGGGAGATCAAGGCGTCCTTCTCGCCATCTGGCGGATCAGCCGGCAGGGTGAGGTAGACGCCGTCACAGCTCACCTGGTCCCACGCCTCCTCGGCATGAATGGGAGGGCTGTAACCGTGGAAGCTACTCAGGTGTTGGTTGATTTCGTCCAGCTTCCCCTTCTGAGAGGAGACACGGAAGAGAGGTGATGAGAGGAGGCGTGACGGGAAGGAGGACAGACACCGGAGGAGAAAAAGACCAGAAGACAGGAAGGAGTGAGAGCCTGAAAGCAGTGAAACCCAGTGCGTGTGTGTGCGTGTGCGTGTGTGCGTGTGTGCGTGTGCGTGTGTGTGTGTGTGTGTGTGTGCGTCACCTTCAGGAGTCGTGAGTCGATGCCGATGATCCGCGGCTTTGGAATCGGCGGCATAAAGTAGCGTTTAAACCTGCAGGTGAAAAGATAATCACCTGTTCAACCCGGCCGCTCATAAGGAGTGTGTGCGTGTGTGTGTGTGTGTGTGTGTGCGTGTGCGTGTGTGTGCGCGTGTCCCACCTCTTGCTCTGTGGAACGACAACACACACAACGACCAGCAGCACCGTGACAGCGACGCCCGACACAAGAGTCCCCACCAGGAGTTGACCTGCACAGGTGTGACCAATCACCATCATCATCATCATCATCATCATCATCATCAGCTGAAAACAGCAACACGCCAACTGCAGAATGTTGATCGCTGACTGGCGGCCGTTGCCGTGACAACCCCCACCTGCGGGCGGCCTGCCGGGGATGCTCATCGGCAGGGCGGAGCTCCATTCGCTCCAGATGCCGTAGTTGTGGGAGCGGCAGCGAACCCGGACCAGGTAGTCCCCGAAGGGGAGGCCGAGCAGCTCCAGGCGGGGCTCCCTGAGAGGATGCTTCACCTGCGTACGACAAACAACAGCGTCGACTCGGACCGGCGCCGGCCGCGGGGCGGCGGGGCGGCGGGCGCTACCTTCCAGCTGCCGGGCTCGTCCACGCGTCGGTACTGGAGCTCGTACACCAGCGTGATCCAGCCGTACTGCAGGTCAGACGGTACCGGGTACCTCCAGGACAGCAGCGCGTTCTGGCCCGCCTCCTCCGCCTCCGCCTCCCTCAGCACACAGGACAGGTCGACCGGGGCGGCGGTCTGAACTGCACACACAGAACCAACAGGTTACTGCTGCTGTGTATTAGTACTGCACGTACTGTATGTACCGAGTACCCAGTCTGAAGCTGGACCCCCCGCGGGTCCTGGTCCTGATGTAGTTCAAGCAGTCCGTCTCCAAACAGCGAATCAAAATGTAATTACGATCAATCATCTGCTCGTCATTAACCAAGAAGCCAGCTGCAAAAATAACACTTCTGTCTGTCAAAGTTGTGTGACGTCATGTGGGCGGGGCTTAATCAAAGTCTATGTCAAAGTTGTGTGACGTCATGTGGGCGGGGCTTAATCAAAGTCTATGTCAAAGTTGTGTGACGTCATGTGGGCGGGGCCGAGTCAAAGTTGTACGGACTTCATGTGGGCGGGGCTTAATCAAAGTCTATGTCAAAGTTGTATGACGTCATGTGGGGCCGAGTCAAAGTTGTACAGACTTCATGTGGGCCCCGGCTGGATGTTTGTCCTGTTCCAGGCGGCTCTGGCTTCCTGCTTTGACTGGCGCTGGTCCTTCTCGGACTCCCGCTGCGCTGGATTCTGCCGCCGGCCTTTCATTTGGAATTCTTCCGGTTCTGCCTGCTCGAGTCCGGTATTTGGTTGAAACAACAACCTGATGGGGGCGGGGGTCTGGACCGGGGGAGACCCAGAGGGACGGCGTCCGGCTGCTCTGACCGGTGTTTCCATCAGGTGACCTAAAACACCGGGGGCGGAGCCTCACCGATCTCGGCCACGTCCAGGCAGTGCTCCCTGGAGGTGTAGTTCCTGTGGGCGGAGACGGCGGTCACGTTCATGCAGTAGATCTTCCAGATGGAGGTGTGGCTGCTGTCGAAGTGGCAGCTGTTGGGGCCGGCGCTCACGTAGTCTGGACATCCCTGACTGGGCCCTCGACTGTGAACAGGAAATGGAACAGGTGTCATCGCCCCGGGGAGGCCCCGCTTCTTCCTCCGCCTGCTCATATTACTGTTGTTACAGTTGGGTTGAAGTGATTCTGGTTCCGTTTATGATGTCATCACGACTCACAATTATTTCTGTGGTGCAACAAGCTGCAGGAGGAGACGGTGGAGCCTGATGCGTGTGCGTCTGTGTGTGTGTGTGTGTGCGTTTCTGTGTGCGCGTGTGTCTGTGTGTCTGTGTGTGCGTGTGCCCCTCTGCGTGTGCGTCCCTCTGTGTCTGCGTGTGTCTGTGTGTGCGCGTGCCCCTCTGCGTGTGCGTCCCTCTGTGTCTGCGTGTGTCTGTGTGTGCGCGTGCCCCTCTGCGTGTGCGTCTGTCTGTGTGTGTCTCTGTGCGCGTGTGTGTGTGTGCGTCTCTGTGTGCATGTGTGCGTGTCTGTGTGTGTGTGTGTGTCTGTGCGTGTGTGTGTATGTCTGTGTGTGTGTCTGTGTGTGTCTGTGTCTGTGTGTGTGTGTCTGTGTGCGCGTGTGTCTGTGCGTGTGCATGCATCCCCCTGTGTGTGTGTCTCTGTGTGTGTGTGTGTGTGTGTCTGTGTGTCTGTGTGCGTCTCTGTGTGCGTCTGTGTGTCTGTGTGTGTGCGTCTCTGTGCGTGTGTGTGTCTGTGTGTGTGTGTGTGTGTGTGTGTGTCTGTGTGTGTGTGTGTGTGTGTCTGTGTGTGTGTGTGTGTGTGTGTGTCTCTGTGTGTGTGTGTCTGTGTGTGTGTGTGTGTGTGTGTGTGTCTGTGTGTGTCTGTGTGTGTGTGTGTGTGTGTGTGCGTCTCTGTGTGTGTGTGTGTGTGTGTGTGTGTGTGTCTGTGTGTGTCTGTGTGTGTGTGTGTGTGTGTCTGTGTGTGTGTCTCTCTGTGTGTGTGTGTGTGTGTCTCTGTGTGTGTGTGTGTGTGTTGTACACACTCCTTGGAGTAGCTGAGGACGTACTCCACCGGCTCTCCGTCGGTCCGGTCGTCCACTGGACGCCACCAGCAGGTGAAATCCTCCATGTTTCTGGACCGGCAGAGGTCGATGTGGGGCCTCATCGTGTCGCCGCCCCCCCCTGGAACATCAGGAGTCAGCATGACATCATCGCACCTGAGCCGACTCTCTCACACACACACACACACACACCTGTCGGTGTCCTCCAGTCAGAGGAGCAGACAGCGTTAGAGGGTTAACATTCAGGAAACGTAAAAAGAGATGTTTCCTCGTTCAGGAAACTTGTGTCTGTCTCATTATGTCCCTGCCTGTCTTTTCATCCCTGTTAGTGCTTTTGATGCAGATTCAGCTCTTTGGACATTTGCTGGCGGGAAAGTAAAATATTTAAACAATAAAGAACCAGAACTAGTCAGGTCAGTCAGAACAAACCGGACCTGCAGGGGGAATCAATTATCAGCAGTCGTCTCCGTCTCAAACCAGAGACGCAGCTTCCTGAGGATCGATCGGCAGCGGGAAGCAGCAGGACGTCCACCTGTCCCGGATTAGAGACGGGGATGGGGGGGGGGGATGCACGGCGCTCCCGTCTCAGGGCGAACAAAGTCCCGCTGCGTGTTCCACCGAGCGCATTGGAGCACGCTTCAGGAACTTCCCAATCAACAACCTCGCTTCTCAGAAAAGAAGACAGAGAAGACGCAGGAAGCTGACCGATACCTGCACGGAAGCAGGTCATGAAATGGAGGAACCATTTCAGCCGAAACACCTGGGAGGCATGCATTTCCTGTTTTACTTTGATAGATTCAGGTTCGATGGTGAGAGGCTGAAGAATACTTTTATTTTAAGCTTCTACAAACCAACCAACAAGCGTCACTCTGGAACAGACCCCCCCCCCCCCCCTGCATTATCGAGTGGACAGGCATTAATTTTACTTCACATCATTCCCAGAAAGCACTTGAACTCACCGGGTCTGGCTTCGTGGGAGACGGTTCTGGCGCAGCCCGCCTCGGGGAGCAGACAAATCAGAAGCAGCCACCAGCACATCCCGACGCCTCGTCCAGCACGCGGGACACAAACACCGGAGGACGGGTCCCTCTGAACGTCTGGCTCCAACCAGCAACTGGAGCATGTGATCTACAGAGGAATGGAGATTCGGGACGATCACCCTGTGGCTCCAGTCATGAGACGCCCGCTGCTGGACCGCCTGTCCCGACAGCGGTTCACGCATTCCTACAAATCACCGCATCAGTTTTCCATGATAATTCCATGATGGATTCTCAGAGTGTCCATCGCTGCCGCTGGAGGAGGCGGAGCAAGCCTCCACGCCACCCACTGGGGATGGGGAAGAATCAGCTGATTTGGGTTTCCACCAATCAGGCTGTTCCCAGACTCCAGGTAACAGAGCCATCCATCGTGGGCCGTTTCCCTCTGAGGTCCCGGAACCCGAGTCGCCGGACCGTCAGAGACACGCGTCCCTGAGGTCAGCGAGGGTGACGAGTCCCTCCTCATCGTGGGACGCCGTCTTTTATTGCTTCATGATCGTGTTTATTGACAGTTGTTTGGACTTTATAGCGTGTCTTCTTGTTTTATCTTGATGTCCTCTGACTCAGTTTGTCTTTCAAGCTGTTCAATAAAGTTATTATCATCGGCCAATCAAACGTGGAGGACGACAGGCAGCAGGACAGAAACATGGATGCGGCGTTCCTCCAGCTCTGTTGCTGTGACAACCCCCCCCCCCCCCCCACACCTCACCCCAGCAGTCCTGGAGGACACGACTTCAGCCGTCGTCCAGCTGATAAGACCAATCAGCAGCATCAGAGTCACATGCTCCGCTGCTCACAGATCAATCACACGCAGCCTTTGGCATGAACCTCCAATGTTGCGCAATCCCATATAATCCGATAACCAGGACGGATCAATAGTTATCACTTCAACAGTGTGTTAAAGTGTAACCAATAGGGGCCAGTAGATGGGCGTTAGCTTAACAGCTAGCACTGAGACTGCAGACATGAACACGACAGTCCCAGAGACATGCTAAGGTTTGTCACTTTCAACGGAAACAAGCCCGCAAGGGCTTTTTTGAAATGCTCCTCTTAGACCGGATGTTTGACGTTATTTGTACTGTAATACATGCTACTGTGTGACTGTACTTGTACTCTAACATTCTATCTAATAAATAAATATATTCGTCACACCCCGAACCAGTCCAGGATCGCAGAGTGAACCAGTCCGGGTTCACACAGTGAACCAGTCCAGGATCGCAGAGTAAACCAGTCCGGGTTCAAACCGAACCAGTCCGGGTTCACACCCCGAACCAGTCCGGGATAGCAGAGTAAACCAGTCCGGGTTCACACAGTGAACCAGTCCAGGATCACAGAGTAAACCAGTCCGGGTTCACACAGTAAACCAGTCCGGGTTCAAACCAAACCAGTCCGGGTTCACACAGTGAACCAGTCCAGGATCGCAGAGTAAACCAGTCCGGGTTCAAACCGAACCAGTCCGGGTTCACACCCCGAACCAGTCCGGGATAGCAGAGTAAACCAGTCCGGGTTCACACAGTGAACCAGTCCGGGTTCATTTGAACTTGGAGGATCCCTTTTCCATTTAGAGTCAGATGGACGCCGATGTGAGACTAAGAAGTGAGACGAGGACTTAATGAAGCCCCGTTTGTCTTCCCTCGGGACACGACTTGGTTGCAGCAAACAGAAGTTTCTGTCAGTAAAACGCCGACGAAGGTTTGGCTTGATAGAACGTCTTTCAGTCTTTCAGTCAGTGAAGGGGGACATGTCTCGCTCTCTGAAGGACACGCGTGAACGAGGACCAGTGAATGTCAGTTATATTACAGTAAATCTAAGGATGCCTTCATTTCATCAGATCTTTATTCAATGAACTGAACTGTTTATCAAAATTCCCGATGCCTTTGAAAGCAGCACGAGCCCCAGACCCGCTCCGGTTTTAGAAACGCCCCTGGTGAAAAGCACCAGAACACATGATGCCATGGAGAACAGCCAATCACAATAAGTCACAGATTATTGCTGGACGCGGTTCCTTAATTAGGCTTTGATAACCTGCGTGTTTTTAGCCACGCCCACCGGACACGCTCCTGCATGGTCTTAATGAACTTCACCGATTCTCAACTTTCTAGGAGGCGCACCTGCGTCTTTCAGGAGAGAGTCTTACCTGCAGGGCGAATCAGCTGTCTGACGACCGCTGGACCGGCACCGGGGCGCGGTACCGGCCGCTGGACGGTGAAAGCTTCCGGTGGAGGCTCGGAGCCGCTGCCAGCGGAATGTTGCCTTTTCTCCTGTCACCGTCCGGCTCCTCCTCCTTCCTCCGCTCTCAGGAGGAGAAGCAGGAGCGCCTCGGACCTGGATCCCCCTGCGGAGGCGCTTCCACTGCGGGAGGAGGAGGGGCGCAGAGGCAAAACCATTAGGAGGACAAAAAGGCAAAATCTCCCTCATAAAATAATAAGAATTATATAATGAGAATATAGAATGATTAATGACGACCAGAGAAACAGAATAATAAAAGATCATTAAAAGCATGACGTCAAAGGTCGGTGTTTGACCTCTTTAGTGTGCTGAACCTTCTTTTCTTTAGCTTTGGTTCTGCAGAGAACATTGCAGAACATCAAATTCATTAAATAAAGAGGAGTTGAGTTTGAATTGAAATGAAAAAACAAATCCTCAAACAAATTAAACCAACAACTGAAAATCTGATAAATTATCTTTTAATTAAAACGAAAATAATTGAAGCACAAAGTGTTCAGGATGACATTTATGTGACGCGTCTGTTCTCTGCTAATACCTGATTGGCTGTTGACACGGTGATTACGTCATCCTGTGTCACTTCTCCTGCCGCTGCTTTGTGATCACGTGCCCAGCCAGCCGCCAGGTGTAGCCCCTCCCACAGTGAGGCGCCAGTGATGCTGCACATTCTGACCAGCAGGGGGCGCTGTTGACATCAGAAGGAAACGCCCATCAGTGATGAAGGACAGGTGATGACGACACATGACAGAAGAGAGGAGCATCAGCCCGCGAGGGGGGGGGGGGGGGGGGCGCTTGCCCCGCCCCCTGCCCCTTCAGGTGTCAGGTGTTCCTCTTTTGATCTTTCGTCATGTAGAAAGTCGTCTTCCTTCCTGTTTCACGTTTGGAAATGTCACTTCCTCCCCCTCGAACTCATTGTATCTCCTTCCTGTTCCTCCTCAACGGTCATCTGGCGTGACCGCAACACAACCGACGCCCAACGGTGCAGGGGGCGGAGCTTCCCTAACGGCTGCCTCGGGGGGGCATTTTGTCCTTTCGTCACCTTTGCTGTTTGATGATGGACTTTTCAGCCATTTCTTCAGCCTTATATGGAACTGTGTGCTCTCATTGGTTTACAGCGAACCAATCAGGATTGAGGATCACTTTGACACTTTCTTCCACAATCCGAGAATGTAAAACTATCTACATTTAGTTAACATCGTAAAGGAAAGGCCAGTTTCAGGTTGCCGTGACGATGTTGATGCGGGAGACAGAGCCCATCATCATCTGTATAGCGAGGAGATAAACCCTGGCCCAATCAGCTTCCAGAGTCGTCTGTCTCGCTGGACGGTGGACGTTCTGTGAGTCACGGAGACGAGCCCAGCTGGGACGGAGCACTTCCTGATTCGCTGCTCTTAAAGGCTGCAGCCTGAGGAGTTGACTCACTGCTCCTCTGCTCCTCCTGCTCCTCCTGCTCCTCACGCATCGCCGTCTCTGCGATCAGACAGGAGCTCCTCATCATGGGGAACTTTGCTGCCAACGAAGGACTCTCCATATTTGTCATTGTGAGTATCTGTGCTGTGCTTCCTGCTGCTCTCGTCCACTTCCTGTTTCACCTTGGACGGCTTCGGCTCGCCGCCACGCGGCGGGCTGGACGTCGGTTCTGACTCCCGTAAACGTCGGCGGCGCGCGCGGCGCTTCCTCCTTGCGAGACGGACGACGTTGTGTTGCTGCTGCAGGTGCTCTGGTTGGGGATCAATGTCTTCCTGTTTGTCCATTTCTACCTGGCCTTCCTGGTGGACCGATGGTTCTACACCAGAGTCCTGCTGGGGGTGAGTCGGACCTGCTCCTCTTATTGATCAGAATAGAACATCCTGATATTGAGGTGCCTCCTCTTGCCCCCCCCCAGCACGCCCTGTCCTGGGCCCGAGCTCCAGCTGCCTGCCTGAACTTCAACTGTCTGCTGATTCTGCTGCCCGTCTGCCGGAACCTGCTGTCGCTCCTCCGGGGGTCCGTCCAGGTAACGGGTCCCTGCAGACCCGAGCTCTTGAGCTCCTGTCCCTGCTGATGTCCTCGTCCTCCTCCTTCAGTGCTGCAGCCGCACCGCCGCCCGGCAGCTGGACCGAAGCCTCGCCTTCCACAAGCTGGTGGCGTACATGATCGCCTTCCACACAGGTCCTCGTCAATAATCGCGAGTCGGTCGTAGAGCGTCTCCTCCTCCTGTGTCCAGCTGTCCCTAACTGGAGGACATGTCTCTGCTTTGGCTTCAGCCGTTCACATCATCGCACACTTGTTCAACTTTGAGTATTTCATGGACGCCCAGCTGGACGGGAACAGCAGCCTCCTGCCCGCCGTCCTGTCTGGGATCGGGACGGGGGACAACGCCTCCTTCCTGAATCCCATCAGGTCCAATGAGACGGTGAGTCCAACATGTCCGTCCTCTCGGCTTCGTTACGAAAGTTGTCCACGACTTCCTCCTGGAACTTTCTGCCCACTTCCTCAAAAGCTTTCACCTCGTTTGGGTCGCATGCGGTTACAGTTCTCCTTCTCCTCCTCAAACGACCTTCATCTTCTCAGTGAGGTAGACGAGGCCAGACCTTGGACCTGGACCGCTCCCGTTTAGAATGATTCTATCTTTGGTGCAGAACCCGACCTACGTCATGTTCACCACCGTCGCCGGTCTAACGGGCGTGGCCATCACGTTGGCCCTCATCCTCATCATCACTTCATCCATGGAGGTCATCCGCAGGTCCTACTTCGAGGTGTTCTGGTACACCCACCATCTCTTCGTCATCTTCTTCATCGGACTGGTGTTCCACGGCTTTGGGTGAGGTTTGGAAACCCCTTTGTGATTGATTGATTGATTAGCTCTTGAGGCCGTCTGCTAGCGCTGCTGCTGCTAACCGGACGCTCGCTGGCTGCAGGAGGATTGTTCGAGGTCAGACACCCGCCAGCCTGAAAAGCAACGACCCCAACGTTTGCGCTGGGCAGTTTGAGGACTGGGGGGGAAGCGGCTCCAACTGCTCTGTCCCGGTGTTTGCTGGGAACCCCCCGATGGTGAGTCGTTCAGATCCCGGGGCAGGACGGACGCCCCCACCTACCGGCGTGATTTCAATCAGCGACTCGCTTGTCCCTCCCCAGACCTGGAAGTGGGTGGTGGGCCCCATGATCCTCTACGTGTGTGAGAGGCTGGTCCGCATCTACCGATCGCACCAGAAGGTGGTCATCACCAAGGTGGGTGTCGCAAAGCCCAGAAACCCCGAGGATGAGGAAGAGGAGGAGGAGGAGGAGGATGAGCTCTGTCTACTTACCCCAGGTGGTGATGCACCCCTCCAAGACGCTGGAGCTGCAGATGAAGAGGAAGGGCTTCCGCATGGAGGTGGGTCAGTACGTCTTCATCCAGTGTCCCTCCGTGTCCCGGCTGGAGTGGCACCCCTTCACCCTGACCTCCGCCCCCGAGGAGGACTACTTCAGCGCCCACATCCGCATCGTGGGAGACTGGACCCAGGCGCTGTACGAGGCCTGCGGGGGAGACGCCACCGAGGCCCTGGAGGCCTGGAAGCTGCCCAAGTAGGGAGACAAGGGGGGGGGGGGGGGTCATTCAGGCTTTATCCAGAGCTGCATTAAGGAAGCTGAGATCCCACCATGCAGGGAGGGGGGCTTGAGCAGGGAGGGGGGCTTAATTTGCTGCTTTGACTTCAGAAAAGTCACTTTTTGCCTTTAAATGAGTCCAAAATGAAGCCATTACAGGAAGTGACGATCTGATGACCCGCCCCCTCTGGTCGCAGGATGGCCATCGACGGCCCGTTCGGCACGGCCAGCGAGGACGTGTTCCGCTACGAGGTGGTGACGCTGGTGGGGGCTGGGATCGGCGTGACCCCCTTTGCCTCCATCCTGAAGTCGGTGTGGTACAGACGGATCCAGAACAACCAGGACGTGTTCACCAAGAAGGTGAGGGGGGGGGGGGGGGGGCAGGACCCCTACCCACGCTGTCCCGCCACAGCCTGACCGCTCTGACCTCTGACCCCCCAGATCTACTTCTACTGGCTGTGTCCGGAGACCCAGGCCTTCGAGTGGTTCGCCGACCTGCTGCAGTCTCTGGAGGCTCAGATGGCGGAGAGGGGCGTGGCCGACTTCCTGAGTTACAACATCTACCTGACCCGCTGGAAGGACACCGAGGTACGGGGACGCCTCTGAGCGGCACGCCCTCGACTCTGGCTTCTACTGAACCCGTGTCCCCCCCGTGTCAGGCGGCTCATTTCCGCGTTCACCACGAGGCGGAGAACGACCCAATCACGGGCCTGAAACAGAAGACGCTCTACGGGAAGCCCAACTGGGACAACGAGTTCGGCAGCGTCGCCGCCCAGCACCCCGGGTGAGGCGCGCCCCGGCGAGGCAGCGCCCGGCGTCCTTCTGCTCCTAACTGCTTCTGTCGTTCGCTGCAGGACCAAAGTCGGCGTCTTCTTGTGCGGGCCGCCTCAGCTGGGGGAGTCTCTGCAGAAACAGTGTCTGTCCCACTCGGAGGGGGACGTCCAGTTCATCTTCAACAAGGAGAACTTCTGAGCCCAGCTTCGCCGGCTCCTCCTCCTCCTCGCCGTGCTGTCCCCCGTGTCTTGTTCTGCTTTCCGCTGCTGCTTTCATGACGTTCCTTCCCGTTTCGTTTCGTGTTTCAGCAGGAAACCCAGCCAGCAGCTTCAGAACGGGCGCTTTGAGGTCAATCTGGAGCTCAGTGTGACAAACACTGGATCCTAAATGCAGCGTTCCCGCCACGATGGCGTGGAGCGGCCCTTCCCCTCTCGACAGGAAGACACACCTTCATTTCAGAACAGCCCCTTCCTTCCTCAGAGCTGGGGCGGGACGTGAGCAGAAACGTTTCGACGTTCTTTCATGCGTAGAATCGGATTCAGAAACTGAAACGCTCTGAATCTGCAGCTGGGATGTTTTCCCCGTGACAATAAAGTGGTGCTTCTCAATTATTTTCTGTCACGACCCCCCCCCCCCAAAAAAAAGAGACCTTCCTTCGTTTTATCATCTCCATCTCTCTTTTCCTCCCCGTTAAATATTTCTCCCCGCTGTCTCTTGAGGGTTTGTGTACAACTGTGTGCGCGGCAACACACCATAGAGCGAATGCTCCCCGCGCGCACTCTGACAATCAGGGCGCCACTGCCAACTACTGTAGTGGATGTGCAATTACACTTTAATCTAGTACAGAAAAAAGAAAAAGCACAGGCGCCCCCCCCCCCCCCCCCCGACATCGCACCGCGACCCCCTAGGGCAGGAGTGTCAAACTCAACTACACAGAGGGCCAGAACTTAAAATGAATCAAAGTCACGGGCCAAAGTTGAATAAATACCTTTAATATAGACCCAAACAAGTTTTGCTTTAACATTGAGTATGGAACAAGCAACGCTTTTGTAATTTAATCATGAAGACATGCAAAATCGAATTAAAAAATGGCATTTTAAATAAATTGTATGGGTTGTTTTTTATTTGCAGCCTTCTGAGGTAAATATGAAAATAAACTTTTCCACAGGAAAGAATTGTTGTCAAAACAACAATCCAGCAATAAAGATTTCTTTTTCACATTTCAAAGCTGTGGGAAGAGTTCGAAGAGCATTTTGTCAATGTTCAAGAAGGTGAGACATTTTTATTCCCTTTTCCACACAGGAAAATCTTAGTGACGGAGTTTTAACGATTAGAAATTAAAGTAAAATCACGTCTGTAAAATCAACACTAACTAGTTCTCCATTTTTCAACGTTTTTTTTTCCAAAGCATCTTGTCTTTCCTTTAAATTATCTTGAAAAAGCAACGTATATTTTTTTGTGATTTTTATACCTAAATATTTAACAGTGTTTGAGATTTTTAATTGAGTGGAATCTATAAAAACAGGGTCAGCTCCAAATGCTCCTAGTTCACTCTTCTGCCAGTTTATCGTATATCGGGTACAGCCCCAGAAGAGTTGATTACTTTCCAGTAAATGCGGGACAGACTGCTCAGGGTCAGACACAAAGATTGCAACGCATAAGCGATATCTTATGGTGTATTCCACTAATAGAGAATTGAATTGTTTTTCTGGTACGCTAATCGCTAATGGCTACATGGCAAGTGTAAATAACAACGGCGATAGGGGACAACCGTGGCGAGTGCCTCTTTTGAGAGGAAATGGTAGTAGGATATGTCGGTTGGTTTCTAACACGAACCTTCCATTTTATCTTTACAAGGACATTTCTCTCAATACTGTGAGAAGTATTGAGTAAATAACGGGTATAATTCAAGTTACACACGAAGGTCGCATCTAATAATATCCACCAAAATACAGGGGCAGAGGAACTATGTTGAAGATGACCTTTGTGTCAGTTGCTTAGTGACATGCACATTACCGGTGTGTGCACGTTTTCATGGGAGGGTTGGCAGGTTGTACTTTTTTTACATTCATATTGATGCTTAGTCAACCTTAAATATTTCCTACTTCTTTGTTAATAAATATTTCTGCTTTTTTTTTTTTTTTGTCCCCTCAGGCACGCTCCCTGTGCTCCTTCCTGTTCAAGACCCTCCACAATTAGACGAGATTTTCGACATTGATGAGGGAAGTTACGATGAAGACATAGAGGTTTTTGGCAATCCTTTTGAAAGCGCAGAGGAAGGATTTGACCTCATGATCGATGGAGAAGAGGCTGGAGATGACAACCTCGTCCCTCCGGATCTTCTTGATCTCTTCCCTAACGAGCCACAAGTTTTTGAAATCCTTCACAATACTGATGGCTTTCTGGACCAGCTTGATGCTGATCGTCCGGACGAATCTCTTCGGGAGGCCCGAGATGTTGGACTTCAGGAAGATCTTCCTCAGAAAAGAGGCACGAAGCGCGGCAGGGGAGACGAAACTGAAGACGAACGTCAGCCGAGGCAGAAGAGAGTGCGTGAGGACAGCGCTGAAGAGACCAAACCCTCAACGAGTGGTCTCGCAGATTCAGCTTCCAGTCTGACGCCTCCAACTATCAACTTCGGACCCTCAACTGTTGTTGACCTTTCATGCCCTCTTCTTGGCATCCCACCCTTTATTTTGGACATGCCTCTCGCAACTTTTGGCGAGGATCTGTTTGATGACTCAGATTAGGATCAACCCCTGCTTGCTATGTATTACAACAGGGGGTCGTGCCCCACTTTTTGAGAACGACTGCAATAAAGAGGTGAATTTGTAGAATTTGTCCTCGAGTGTGATTTCAGGTTGAAAGACTGCGTTTGTTGTTGTGCTGGAATCTCGTGAACACGATTCCAGTCCACACCAGAGCCGTGTAACATGTCTCGGTTCACAGCACCGGGGAGGACGGCCGCCTCGTCCCCGTCCACGGCCGGGCCGCCGGATGGCTGATGGAAACCGTGGCCTGAAACATGACGGAAGTCGTACGCGTGCTCAGTTTGCTGAAGTTATGAAAGTGATTCCTGAGTCCTGCATTAGGCAAAGAAGAAGAACAGAGTGGATAAAGTTTATTTTCGGTGCTAATGTTCCTTAGAAAATTGCCCTAAATGTTTTAGCGTGGGTTAAGAAACATGTGACCTCTAAAGGAAACAAAATCACGCGTCATCATTTAAACAATAAACTCTCAATAAATGCCACCGAACAGCGACTCCAGCTCTGTCCTAATTCAGCAATTAGCAACTAAATATATTACTGAGCCTGCGAGTCCCAAGACCGAAGCTCACTCCAACGCGGTGAAAGGGCATCTGTCCATCCAATCAGCTGCTGAGGAGATTTGCTGTTATTGATTAGAGTAACGGTGTCTTCGGTGAATCTGATATTCTTCCACTGCTCATCCGAGGACTCAGTTTATTTTTCATTTATGTCGTGCTTCACATTCTCACTCTTGTGGTTAGTTTACCATATTGCTGTCAAAGAGTCATTTAATAAAGCAGGAAGCAACTGGAAGTCTTCCTCGCTCCTGGCTCCTGGGGGACCCCTGCTGGTCTTCCCGTTAGAGACAACACAAACAGGAGTCAGCGAAGGGTTTCGAACTCTAGAGTGGAGAATTATCTCAAATGAGCTCATTTCTATGTTACCATGTAGATAAAAAAAACATTTTTTGAAGGCCTGACCTCGTCGTCGTTGTGAAGGTCACCCATTCAGGTCATTTAGGTCACTCCAAAAGGTTTACAGACTGTTTTTAAAAGCTTCCGCCCGCAGCGCCACGGAAACCACAAAGAAGACGGCGGCTGGCGGAGGCCGCCACCTGCTGGAGGCAACTCGACCCGTTCCTGCTCGTCCGCCTTTACTTAATAAATTCGTCTGGAGCTTATTCAACAACAATTTATGTTAAAAACCATCTTTTTAATTTTAGACGTCATCTAATCTACTAAACCCACATTTTACTTTTCTCTCAGGCATTAAGCGACTTCTATCTGAGCACGCCGAATCATGTCAAAGTAAAAAACGAAGATGTCACTTTCATTTCAAACTTTAATTTCAAAGTGAAAATTGGAAGAACCACAGATAAAGTGAGCGCAACGTTTTAGCGTGGTACAAACGCGTAAACGTCCACCGGTACCAAAACGCACGTTCAGCTTCAGATAAAAAAAACAAATAGAAAAATAGCACGAGTCTGTCAAATGAAACGATCATGTTGGAATATAAAATAAACTGATGCCTCAACTTGAAATTCAAATTGATGTCATCAAAAGTGCAAAATAGCCCTCAATAAATAAGATTATTAGTTTCTCACAGTTCAAAACACACACACACACACACACACCACGGTGGTGCCGGTGGGGGAGCGGGCTCGGCTGGCGCCCCGGCCCGTCCCGTCGCTGGGGACATCCAGAACTGACAGGACATGAATCAGAGAAGGGTGCAGCTTCCAGACCGGGGCCCTCTGGATCTCTGTGGGTTGCTGGTCCCAGCAGCGGCGGGGGCCCCTCCCTGGACGGCCGGGCTTTGGGCGTCCTGCTTGGCCCCGGAGACGGACGCCTGTCTCAAGAGAGACGCCTGAGAGGAGGGATTTATCTCCGTCACCTGACGGCGGCGTAATCTCCAGCGGCGTGTGAAATGAGCCCGTACCTTCGTCCTGGAGCCCGATTGGCCTGCTGAGCTGCTGCCTGTCGTCCCATTGGTCGGTTTGTCTTCACCTGCAGGGTCGAGCTGCTCCGTGATCTCAGCTGCGATTGATTAAAAACAGATTTATTCACAACGAGCTCATCGGCCTCATCCAACGTGAGGAAAGTGAGTTCCGGCGCCGCCGCCCTCTGACCTTCATCAGGTTCAGGCTCTTCTTCCTGCTCTGCAGGCTTCTGGAAAGATCAGACGTCAGCAGCAGGAGACAAAAATGATCAACCAATTCATCAGAAAGGAGCCGACAGGACTCACAGCATCCGCTGAGGACGGTCCCTCCTCCTCCTCCTCCTCCTCCTCCTCCTCTTCGTCCACGCTCTCCTCATCTCTGTCGGCTGCGTCTTTTTCCCACGTCGGATCAAATCGATTTGATAAATCCTGATTAAGACACGGAGACTCGGTCTGACATGTTTGACGTTCAACTTCCTGCTTTTGGATGTTAAGGATAAGAGAGGAGGAGGAGGAGGAGAGGAAGAAGGAGACATGGCGACAGGAAAGGGCTAGGGAGAGGACATGAGGCGAGGACATGAGGCGAGGAGGGACGAGCAGGGACAGATGGGAGGAAGGACACAGAGCCCACCTGATCCTGACGGCGGCCAATCAAACGCTCAAACCGGCTGGATGAGAGAAGAAGGAAACCACCTTGGTGGAACAGGTGCGTTGTCATGACAACGTTTAGATGTTATTATCCGAGATGTTCAGACAGGACATTTTGTGATTTTATACATTTGCTAAGAACTACTGGCTAAAACGTTGTTAGTTGAGCATTGATCCTTTAATTGATCGACAGCAATGAGGGGTCGGACACGCCCACAGGGCACGAAGACCATATTTGGCTTTGAAAGCCGTGATTGGAGGACAGGAAAGAGACAGAGTTGATCAGAAGAAAACTTTATTCTCATATTTCTTCGTCTTCATGTTTCCTGTTAGTTTCACTCGCTCAGCAGGATCAATCGATCGGGATCAATCAGCCGACGGGGGTCACTTCAGGTTCAGGTACTGCGGCAGCACGTCGTCCCAGAACTCCTCCGACTCGGCTGCTGCCTGACCTTTGACCCCGGACCCGGCTTTACTGGATTTAGCACTGTGCTTCTTCACATCAGGAGTTTTAACAACCTCCTCCTCCTCTTCTTCTTCTTCTTCTTCCTCCTCCTCTTCTTCTTCCTCCTCCCCCTCTTCTTCAGCCTCCGCCCCATCCTCGAATGAATCTTCCTCTTCCTCCTGTTCTTCATTTTCACTCTCCTCCTCTTCACATTCATCATCCTCTTCACTTTCCTCTTCTGTTTTACTATTCTCTTCTTCCTCCTCTGCAGTAGTCGTCTCTTCCTCTTCTCCATTCTCACTTTCACTGTCCTCTTCCTCTTCCTCAGCCTCCTCCTCCTCCTCCTCCTCAGATTCTGTGTCATGGCCTGACCCTTCCTCACTTCCTTCCTCTTCTACATCGCTCTCTTCACTCCCCTTCTCCTCTTCACTGTCATCCTTTCCCTCTCCGTCTGTTGTCCCACTTTCCTCTTCCTCCTCTTCCTCAGCATCACTCTCATCTTCCTCCGACTCACCTTCTGGTTGAAGCGTGTCGCTCTCTTTCTCTTCTTCTGTCACTTTCTCACTACTGGAACTGGCGTCCTCCTCTTCTTCCTCTTGGCTGCCTTCTCCACTCGTCCTTTGCCTTTCCTCCTCCTCCTCCTCCTCCTCCTCCTCCTCCTCCTCCTCCGTCTCAGAGTCTGTCTCTGTCTCACTGTCCTCCCGACTCTCTGGCGCGGCGATGACGTTGATGCTAACTGCAGACTTGTGGCTAATATCGGCGGCTGATTCCGATTGGTCGCTGTGTGACCTCCTCGTGCCGTGTTCCGGGTCCCTCTCGGAGGAGGAGGCGGAGCTCCTGGACATCACCTCCTGCATGCATAGCGACCCCGCTGCTAGCGACGCGGCTCCAGCCAGCAGGCTGAGACTCGGCTTCTCTTTCTGCGCTTCTTTTTCGGACTTTTCTTTGTTCGCCTCGTCCTTTTTAGATTTTCTCGTCCACTCCGTGTTTCCTGTAGACCTCGGTGTTGGTTCCGCCCCAGACTCCAGGGGGGGTCTCTTCCTGCTCCCTGCAGTCACAGCGTCCCTCAGATGTGAGTCTGTGGGACGGCCTGGTCCTACCGGCCTGTTTTTAGCTTCGGCTGCAGCAGATGCTCCTGAAACTGGTTTCCTCCTGCCAGCCTCTGACCGCTGGCTCCTCCTCTGACCTGTCCCGAGGCGCTGATTGGACGGCTCCTTCCTGATGTCCCTCCTCTGCAGCTCCTCCTCCTGATTGGTTGTTTTCTGTCTCCGATGGCTCGGCGAGACGCTGCCATGAGACGAAGAGGAGAAGCTGCCCTGTCGCGACGGCGTTTTGTGACTCCCTTTCTGACCGCTCCTCGTCTCACCGTTCTTACCCTTCCTCTGTCCCGGCAGCAGAAAGCAGGAAGTGGATGAAAGAAAGGCTCGAGTTAAAGCAGGAGAGAGACGTGCAGCCAAAAGAGAAAATCAGAGACAGAGAAATGGAAAATGAGCCTCCTCCTTCTCCATCACTGCGACACCTCCCTGCTGGAACAACCTGAACCCGGCGGAGGAGGCGCTGGAGGAGGAGCAGCGCTCTGTGTGAACGCTAGCGGTAGCGTGTCCTCCCTCAGACAGGAGACGAGGCAGAGGTGCGGTCTGGGTGCGAGGTACCTTCTGAACTGGAGACAGGGTGAGTGTTTCGTCCTGCGGGTCCATCGTCATCGCGTGTGTCTGAGAGCACGAGGAGGAGACGCGAGTCCACACGGGTCCAGAATGGGACGTCCTCGTCAACGAGGAGCCGCGGATCTCTTACCATGTTGAGGAGGTCTGTGGTTTCCCCGAGGCTCGTCACGCTGTCGGCATCGGGGAGCCTTCCCACGGCGGCGTCCGCCTTGTCCCCGGTCTGCTCTGTGGGAAGAAGACAGGACTTTGTCCGGCAGAGTCTTCTGAGAAAAACACGGAACGATGAAGATGAGGTGAGGTCGGTACCCTGGTGGATGGACCCTGTGCTCCTGTGTCGATGGACGCCATTTGAGTGGGACAGCTTGGGGACAGGCACCAGTGGCTGGAGGTGGCTGGACACGGAGCTGGACGGCTCCAGAGATCTCTCCTGTTGGGATGGGTCAGGGGGGGGGGGGGGGTGTCTGCATCAGGACTGATCCAGAGGAGGAAAGGGGCTTGGGAGCCACGCCCACCTTGTCCCTCCGGCGAACCCGAGCAGAGACGCTCCTCAGGGTGGGTGGGTCGGGCGTGTCCCCCAGCAGCTCCACGTACGGCTTCTCCAGGAAGTCCTCCGTCACGTCGTCGTCCTCCAGAGTCACCGGTACACAGCTCTGCTGCCTGGGCCGGGCCAGAACCACCATGTGGCAGCCGCCGCTCGACACCTGGGCAACCCGGAGTAGTACACACGTTCACGTAGTACTAGTGTCTGTACTACCGAGGAATACTGGGCAACCCAGAGTAGTACACATGTTCATGTAGTATTGGTGTCTGTAATACAGAGGAATACTGGGCAACCCAGAGTAGTACACACGCTCATGTAGTATTGGTGTCTGTAATACAGAGGAATACTGGGCAACCCGGAGTAGTACACACGTTCACGTAGTATTAGTGTCTGTAATACTGAGGAATACTGGGCAACCCGGAGTAGTACACACGTTCACGTAGTATTAGTGTCTGTAATACCGACGAATACTAGGCAACCCGGAGTAGTACACATGTTCATGTAGTATTGGTGTCTGTAATACAGAGGAATACTGGGCAACCCAGAGTAGTACACACGCTCATGTAGTATTGGTGTCTGTAATACAGAGGAATACTGGGCAACCCGGAGTAGTACACACGTTCACGTAGTATTAGTGTCTGTAATACTGAGGAATACTGGGCAACCCGGAGTAGTACACACGTTCACGTAGTATTAGTGTCTGTAATACCGACGAATACTAGGCAACCCGGAGTAGTACACACGTTCACGTAGTATTAGTGTCTGTAATACCGACGAATACTGGGCAACCCGGAGTAGTACACACGTTCATGTAGTATTAGCGTCTGTACTACCGAGGAATACTGGGTAACCCGGAGTAGTACACACGTTCATGTAGTATTAGCGTCTGTACTACCGAGGAATACCCACCCCCTGGACGCGGTACTGCAGGAAGCGTGGGCACAGGGTGGGCTTGAACCGGTTGGTGAAGTTCTCTTCTCCCAGGCCCAGTTTTCCGTGCCTGCCGTCTCCAAACGTGTAGAGCGCCCCCCCGTCTGGAACGCCAACAGGCCGGTCAAGCAGCTCCGACGGAACCCCCGGCAGCAGATCGACCGCGGGACGCAGCGCTCACCTGTGACGACGGCAGTGTGGTTTTCTCCACAGGCCACCTGACACGCCCGACCCTTTCTGAAGTGCTCCACGGGGCGGGGCAGCCGCGACTCAAAGATGAAGGTCCCCTGACCGAGCTGCCCGAACTGCCCGAGTCCAAAGGTGAACACGGCGCGCTCTGGAAGGGAGGACCGGCCTTAATGGCGGCGAGAAACGCCAGACGCATGGCGAGCGCCTCGGATCGGGGCAGCTCCTACCTGTGAGGGCCACGGTGTGGCCCCCCCCGCAGGCCACCTGCACCACCGGCTCCTTGATGCTCGTCACCAGCTGAGGGACTCGATGTCGAGGCAGCTGGTTGGTGTCGAGACCCAGTTTCCCGCTGTCACACTCGCCAAAGGTGTAGAGAGCGCCGTCCTCTGGGGCAGGAAGACACTGTTCACACCCCTTCCAGTGGGGGGGGGGGGGGGGCACATTCACCTCAATGCTCACCTGTCACGAAGGCAGAGTGGTAGTACCCACAGGACACCCATCTGATTGGTCGGCCCACGCCCACTTCCTGTGGCGAGGAGGCGTGGCTCTCCTTCCCCAAACCCAGCTGCCCCTCTGCGTTGTCGCCCCACATGAATAGTTTACCCCCCTCTGCGACGGCGGGAAACAAACGTCACTTAAAATGTATTTGAATTCATAAAGTTCGGAATCGTTTGTGGCGATAAAACCTTAAAACAGATCAAATCGATGAAACGTCCAAAATGAAAGGCGTTGACAAAAAACCAGCGTCTGAACCTGTGAGAAGGGCGGATGTGTTTGAGCCAGCGGCCAGCATTCTGATTGGTCCACGCAAATCCGAGCAGTGGATCCTGTGGAACGCCGTCCTCTCCTCGCAGTCCCCCAGCCCCAGCTGGCCCTCGCCGTTCCCCCCCGCAGCCAACACGCTTCCCCGAGCTGCACAGAGAAACGCTCCTGAGCCTCCGTCGCAGCTGAAGCCGTCAGCGGTGAGCAAAAAAACTGACCCGTGCAGACGAGCGTGTGGCTCCTCCCACAGGCCACGAGACAAACCTTCTCGGATTTCAGAGCTGAAATTGTGCAAAAGAAAGACGATCACTTAATATTCGGTCATCCTCCTGTGACATCACGCATCAGCATCCCAGCCCCTCCCTTCTGGGACCCACCTTTGACGCAGGTCGGCTTGCTCACTGTCACCTTTGACCCCAGACCCAGCTGGCCCCAGTTGTTGCTTCCGAACATGAAGAGTTTCCCATTTTCTATCGAGACAAAAGCACTCGTTCATTTCTGGGGCCGATGGAAAAAGCATTCGCCTTTAACTCGCTCAAAATACATCAAACGGTGAAACCAACACGGCACCTTTCTTCCTCTCACCTGTTATTAAGGCGGTATGCTCATCTCCACAGGCTATTTTTAGAGGGACGTCATTCTTAAGCCAGAATTTACTCGGGATATTGTCCGAAAATTTGCTCTTTCCAAAGGTGAAAACGGCTCCCGATTCTGACCGGCAAAGGAACGAGAGGGAACAGCGTATGAAGGGAAGGGAATCCACGAAAAAGGGGTTTTAAATCAAGAAAGGAAACACGTTCTACAAGAGTCTTCTGATATCTGGAGAAGAAAGAGTGTAGAAAACTGAAGTAAAAGCAGGAATATCTTCATTTGGTTAACTAATAAGAAAATGCAGATTTATTCCATAGACAAGTAAAGGCATCGAGTACTTCAGTACTCACGTACCTCATCGATGTATTTGACTTATATAATGTCAGTTCTGAAATAACTAGCGTCTCACAGGAGGGTTAATAAGATAAAAGAAAACAACCTTTTTCACAGTCAACAGAACACAAAACATTAAATTAACAAATTAAGTTAAACATGAGCACAACAAACGAAGATCAAACGAAGATCAAACGAAGTCCCGAGCTAACATTTTACATTTAAATGGTCGCTTTCAAACCGCTAGACGCGAACAAAGACGGAATACTGATGGTTATTCACCCGGCACGTCGTCCTCCGCCTCCCCGGCCATCTCCCGAAAGCCGCTTTGCCTGCTTGTCCGACAACCCGGAAGTAAACAAAGCTTCTCCTTGGCTACGACACTGACCACGTGACCGTTAAAGGGCCAGGACGCTTGCTTTGGAGAAATACACACATACTGACAGTTAATGATACGGAAAAATATTTACATAATGACAGCAATAGTAATAACAACAACAATAACAACAACAATAATAATAATAATAATTAATAATAATAATAATAATAATAATAATAAAGGTAAAGCGGAACCTTTGTAACGCGCCCTTGTTTGGCGTCGGTCTTGGACTCATCAGCTGTTTACAGGAAGCGGTGGAGGGAAAGACTCGTCGCTGAGGTTGGTCGTTTTAAAGTACTAATGATCCCGCTTATATAGTTTGTAACACCTCTGGGGGTGTTAATAATACTATTATTAATATCTGAGCGACATAAAATTATATTACAAACGAACTTCTGACTAAAGAGCAGCTCGTTCCAGACCAGCGGAGAGGAGAGGGACGGAAGCCCGCAAGGAGGCGGTGATTATGCGCTCTGCAGCCCGCCCTTAACGCGGTTTTACTGGAGAGGCTAATCACGTGGTTTTGGGTCGGGGTACCCAGAGACACTTCCTGTCCATGGAGCCCCCTGGTGGATCCGATCCGCTCCTCCAGCGCCCCTGGCTTCCGGTCAACATCGCCGGCTGCCAGCTGCTCGCCAAGAGCTGGTTCGGGGAGACGGCGTACCGCATCCTGCTGACGGACACGCACGGTGTTTGGGAGGAGCGCATGGAGGCCGCCGCCATCCAGGAGAGGGCGCAGGTGTGCGGCGACGAGGACCGATGAGGTGAGAGCACGAAGAGAGGAGTAACGTTCGCTGCCCCTCCAGGAGCTGAACCGACGTTTGCGAGCCCCCGTCCAGGCGTTCTTCTCCCACCTGCGTGACGTGGCGCAGCCGCGCCTGCTCGGGAGCGCCGGGAGCGCCGACGACGAGGCCCGGATCTCTCTGACGCGGCGGGAGGACGGCGGCGTCCGCCTGAAGCTGAAGAGCGAGCTGGCAGGGCTGCCGTTCTACTGGGAGTTTCGCTGCAGCCCCGCCCCCGTCGCCGCGGTAGGGCCCCCCCCCCCGGGCGGAGTCTTCGTCGCCGACGCCTCGTCGTCCATTGACGTCTCCCTCGTGTCCCCAGGTGTGCGTTCATCTGGTGCGTCCTCTGCTGACCATGAGTCGCCTCCTGCAGCGGCAGGTGCAGCAGCTGGGAGGCCTGCTGGCGAGGAAGGACGCAGAGATCCAGGACTACAGGGAGAACGGAGCCACGCCCAGCCGAGGTACACGCCCTCCCGTTGCTTAGCAACGCCGCCGAGTCCATCACCGTGCGAAGAGTCGCGTCGTCCTCTAAGGACGCCGCTGAATGTGTTTGACTCCAGAGCGGCTGCAGACGGACGTCTTCCAGGAGACGACCTACAGAGAGGACTTCACAGCGAAGGTGAGCGTCTCTCACACACACACACGCACACGCACACACACACACACACACGCACACACACACACACGAACCGGCGTGCCACGGTTTCAGCCAATCAGAGCGGGAGGAGGGGCTGACTCGGTTTACTGGACAGGTGTGGAACTTCTCATCTTGTCGACCTCTGACTCATCTTCGTTTGTATTCACACTTCCAGATGGCGTGTGAGTTTTAGTGGTTCCGTGTGGACGTGGTTCTTGCGGTTCCGTGTGGACGTGGTTCTTGTGGTTCCGTGTGGTTCCGGGTGGACGTGGTTCTTGTGGTTCCGCGTGTGGACGTGGTTCTTGCGGTTCCGTGCGGACGTGGTTCTTGCGGTTCCGTGCGGACGTGGTTCTTGCGGTTCCGTGCGGACGTGGTTCTTGCGGTTCCGTGCGGACGTGGTTCTTGCAGTTCCGGGTGGACGTGGTTCTTGCGGTTCCGCGTGGACGTGGTTCTTGCGGTTCCGCGTGGTTCCGGGTGGACGTGGTTCTACACGTTACCTGTGTAGAGTTCACCTGGTCCGAGTTGTCCTCGCTGCCGTCCTCGAGGAACCCGGTCCTTCTGTTCCTGAGGACAACCAGGACAGCGTTTGTCTTTGTGGAGCGGCGAACACAGAGAAGAAGAGCAGCGCGGCAGCGGATCAAAGACATCTCCGTCCTCGTGGTAAATTCCACCGGGGTGGGACGAGGCCCCCCCCAGACGGGCTGGGACGAGGCCCCCCCCCAGACAGGCTGGGACGAGGCCCCCCCCCCCAGACCAAAGTCCAAACTGAAATCAAACCGGAATGTCCCCGGGACGCGTTGAAGGGGGAACCGCTGTGTGTGTGTGTGTGAGAAGGCGTTAGCATGTGTGTGTTGTATTTATCCGTCAGGGTGGGGCCGTCCCGTGTCTGCACTGTCTGTGTTGATTTGTATCCCTGTCTGTGTCCATGGCAACAGTTGCTATGCAAGCCTTCAGGCCATCTCTGATTATTTATCCATCTTGATCATCGATCCGTCGACGGCGTCTCGTCGGACGCTGACGGGACGCTTCCTGCGATTCTGGTCTTTCTACGAAGCTAACGGAATAAATCCGACACCGATGTGGGAGGGGTCAATCAATCAATCAACCAATCAGGAAGCTGCTTTGATCAGCTCTGAGCAGCTTTAGCTCGCTCGTTGCTCCTTGAACTCTCAGGACAATGAGAAACGATCTCCGAGGAGAAACTCGAGGAGAATGAGCTCATTCCGCATCGCGGGTAGAAGTCAGCCGGGAGGACGAGAGGTGTCCTCGTCTCGGTCCGGGATCTTCATCACCCTCCTGAGGAATTCAGCGTCCGGCTGGGGAAGAAGGCGAGGCCGGAAGACGGAGCAAGCACAGGGACGGTGATCCGAGAGGGACGCCGGGAAAAGGACGTGACGCGCTCTGGACGGACTGGTTTCCAGACCGGAGCGTCCAACATGTCCCTCCTCCTCCTGAGCCCTCCTGCCAGTTGCACACAGTTTCCACGGGGTTGTCCCCGATCCGGGTCTGTAATCAGTCCTCTGCGGCGTCCCGTAAGGACACTCATGAGCAAGATGGGAGCTGAAACCTGAGGTCAGAGGTCAAACCCACAGCTCAATCGAGCCGAGCTGCTGCTCCAGAGAGACTCCGTCTCGCGTCCCTCCCCTTTGGTCCTCCAGTTCTTTTCCGAGGACATCGCCTCAATTCCTCGGGGGTGACCGCCGAGGTCACGCCGAGAGACGAGGAGGCGGGGAGGAGCGAGGAGCAACCTGAAAAACAATCAAGCGATGTGATTGGCTGTTGGGTCTAATCATCAAAGAGACTGGCCTAACGATTTAAATAGCCTGAGGTTTGGCAGCCGGCGGAGGGAGGGGGCAGAGACGGGGGGGTGGGGGGGCTTTCTGCTTCCTCCTGCCCCCCCGCCCCGCCCCCCCCCCACACACACACACATTGGTTCCTCTGTTCCCAAAGCGGAACCAAACCTCACAAGAACATTTATTTTTACGATATCTAAACAAACGACTAAAATAAATCAATGCAAGCCCCCCCCCCCCCCCCAAGCTGACCAGAGTGTGTCCAGGAGCGCCGGCGGCGAGCAGCGGACCACCGATTCATCCTGGTCAATATTTGAGCAGCCCCCCCCCCCCTCCATGGTGGGGGGGGGGGGGCGTTTAGTGAGCAGTGGGTGTTTTCCTGCGCGTCGGCCGTGCGTTTGCATAATGTCGCCGCCGTTTACACGCCCTCTTATCTGTCAGGCCTGTGTGTGTGTGTGTGTGTGTGTGTGCGTGTGTGTGCGTGTGCGTGTGTGTGTGTGTGTGTGCGTGTGTGTGCGTGTGTGTGCGTCACTGCTCCACCGGTGCCGATAACGCAGCTTTGATTAACTGTTTATCAGACACGCGACTGACGGGAGATCCGTAAAACAAACCGAGCCGAAGCGTCTCTGGGGGAGGAGCTTGTGAGAAGCCCCTCCCAGAAGAGGAGCCTAACGAGGCCGGCGGCGTTCTACTGATGACCAGGGCTCGTAGGGTTAAATGAAGGGAACCAGAGACTGACGTTCTCGGCTTCTCCTCGCCACAGACCCTTCCTCTGCTGCGCTCGGAACAGCACCACTCTCTGACCTTTGACCCCGACCTCCAGCACCTGTACGCTGCCGTCGTCGCCCACGGAAGCGTGTCGCCTGTCGGTTCGTGTGTCTCCATTGATTTAGTATCTTTTGTGCTTTTAAGCATGCTCTTATTTTGATAGGGTGTCACTTCCTCCTCCAGGTGAGTCTGTCAGCAGGGAAGCGGCCGAGGACAGAGAGCAGGACAAGCAGGCGAATCCACCTGGACCCAAGATGGCCGACAGGCCGGCGGTTCGGCAGGTAGGACACCCGAGAGACATTTCAACCAGCAGCAGAGACGACCTGTCCAACAGCCTCTGTCCTCTGCAGCGTCTTCCTGTCCCCTCCGACGCCGCTGAGCGACCCTCCAAACCAAAGAAGAAGAAAGTGGTGGGGCTGTTCCGATGAGCCCCCCCCCGCAGCGGGGCGCTCTTATTTTGGAGACTTTATGCTTTTAAAGATGTTTTTATTATTAAAGCGATTTGTAGAAATGGCCGTTTTCTTTTGGCGTCATTGACGTGTCAGAGGTGCGTGACGCGCGCACCTGCTCCCCCCCCCCCCCCCCCCCCCCCCCACCACCGATGGGAGGAGAGGAGCGCAGAGGGCAGGTCCAAGGCGCGGTCTTCTTCTCCCGCGGCACCTCATCCGTGCCGGAGTGGGATCGGTTCCATTCCAGCATCCCGCCGCGGGGACACCCTTTGACCGCCGTGCGCACCGCGCGCCTCCGCGCCTCCCGGCATCCTCTTCCTCGCCGCTTCCACACCGAGACGCAGCTTTGAACTTGTCTGCCAAGACAAACTCGCGTCTCCTTTTTAAGCCCTGCCTCGGGACGGGACAGTGTCTCAGAGGACGGGTCCGTCCAGCGGCGCACCGGCGACTTTTACGCGCCGGGAATGAGTAACGGCGCACCGTGACCGCCACTCGAGATTTATAAAAAGGGATCCCACGTTTTAAAAAAAAAAAAAGCCCGCCGGGGGGGGTTCCAAGCCGGCCCCGGGGCGGGATGCTGCTCCAGACGCTGGTGCCGTGCCTCGCCGGGTGCGCCTTCCTCCTGTCGCCGCTCAGCGAGGGCTGCGGGCCGGGCAGAGGCCACGGCAAGCGGCGGCCGCCGCGGAAGCTCCCGCCGCTCGGCTACAAGCAGTTCAGCCCCAACGTGGCCGAGAAGACGCTGGGAGCCAGCGGGAGGTACGAAGGGAAGATCAGCCGCCAGGCGGCGCGCTTCCGGGAGCTCAGCCCCAACTACAACCCCGACATCATCTTCAAGGATGAGGAGAACACAGGTGCAGACCGCGTCATGACTCAGGTGACTCCCGGCTTCCGTAGTGCCCTTGAGCTGCACTTTGCTCCGGTCTCTCCGCGCCGTTATCGTTTCCTTATTTCGTGTTGACTCGAGGCGCGTCGTGGGTTCAAAGTACGCAGGAAGAAAAAGTTACATTACTGATTACTCTGAACAGGGAGTGGAAGCTGGACCTGCCCGGGATGGCGGTTCCGTCCCCGGCTCCGGGCGGGCAACCACCCCATCCAAAGACGGATGAGCGGTCGCTGCTATTTACAACACTTCTGCCTTCTGTCGGATTTGATTGGCTGTCGGGTCACGCGTCCGGCCAGTCGCCGTTTGGACCCTCAAAGCGTTTTACGAGCCGCGCGTCATGGATGTGGCCCCTGGTGGAATTTATTTGACTCCCAGTTTCCCCGGGAATAAAGTATTTATATCTGGCTCGTTCAGACCGCGGGCTTCCTCTCCGAGCTTGCGGCTCTTATGTCCACAGACCCACGTGCGTGCGTGCGCGGGGAATGAATGCGCGCACTCCCGTCTGGAGCTGTCACCTCGCCGCGCGCACCGCGACAACCATCAGCAGCCTTTAAAGGCAAAATTAGCGAGCAGGAGGAATTAGAGTTCCTGCGTTATCGGATGAATTCAAGCCTGTGTTTCTGGACCCCCCCCCCCAAAAAAAAACACGCCTGATTCAAACCTCAATGCCGTTTCCTGCAGCGCGCACCCCGAGCCGCTGCGCGTCGCCGGCGCTGACCTGCGCGCAATTTATGGTCGCCAAGCCGCAGCAGAAAGACAGCCTCACGTTTGTCCTTTACTATTCCGCGTTTGTTTTCACAGCGCATGCGCACAAATAGCCGCCTCACTTGCGTGCGCTTCTTGATTCTGGCTATTTGTCCACGCAGCATTTATTCCGGTTCGGATCGATCGATCCAAACAGCAACTTCCTTCAGTTCGGTCATCAATCATTTCGTTGGATGCGGTGCGTAAAGACGCACAAACAATGGTCTTTGATCATGCATCATTGTAGAGTGGAGCCCTCCCGACTCCCAGACGCCACGTGACCCCACGCACCGAGGTGTGCCGGCGGGCCCAATGTTTGTGCAGCCAGCGGTTTAGTGCAGACCCCCCCCCCCCCCCCCCCCGTCGATCCGGATCCCCTGAAAGTAAAACCAACAGAACCCCTCGCCTGATTTATGAAGTCCAGCTCGTTGCTGCGACCGCGGAGAGAAAACACGCGAGTTCACGTCCACAGTGGACGCTGTGTGGAGGCGTCTGTGGCCAGCGGGCATCGAGCTATTCTTATCGCAGCCAACGTGGAAGGAGACGTTTATAGCGCGTAATCCCACTTTTCACCCGAGCTCCGCGTGGACGTGGTGAATGACGTTTCCACGCAGCCAATCAGCTGTCTCCGTCTGGGCTGCAGCGCTGCAAAGACAAGCTGAACTCTCTGGCCATCTCGGTGATGAACCTGTGGCCCGGGGTCCGCCTGCGGGTCACGGAGGGCTGGGACGAGGACGGCCACCACTCGGAGGAGTCGCTGCACTACGAGGGCCGGGCGGTGGACATCACCACGTCGGACCGGGACCGGAACAAGTACGCCATGCTGGCCCGGCTGGCGGTGGAGGCCGGCTTCGACTGGGTCTACTACGAGTCCAAGGCCCACGTCCACTGCAGCGTCAAGTCAGGTGGGCGGAGACTCACTCAAAGCTTTCTGATCGATCAGGGTCAATCGACATTCACCTCACCTTCTCGAATCAGGTAGCGGCAGGGTCACGTGCACACCTGGGGCCGTGCACCTTTCTTCCCTCATAACGTGATGGATCCGCTCCTCCATCCCCGATCATGCGCGAGCTTCCTGGTTTCCTCCTCTGTTTCCTGCTTCCCCTTCCTCTTCGCTCTTCCTCGTCTGCAGGCAGGTCCATCAGTTCTTTCTGAACGTGTCGCGGTCCCAGAACCACGGAGACCAGAACCCGGCGCGCTTCCGTTTGAATCAGCGACGTCACCGGTAGTTTGCATTTTGATTGGCTGCAGGGTCATTAGCATAAAGTTCAGAGGTCAGGAAAGGAAAGCCTCCGACCAGCATCGAGACAAAGGCTTATTTAAACGTAAAAACCTCACATGCCCATATAAGGAGCCCCTGTTCAGAGAGCATGACACAGGCGCGATGAAAGTCACACAGGCGCGTAGAAATGAGTCGACACCCCTCCGACACATTTCACACTGAGTGGTAACGTTTCCCTTTTCTCCCTCTGTCCCCTCCTCCTCTCTCCTTCCCTCCCAGATCGGGTTGCGAGGGCCCAGTCCTTGACTTGATCAGAAAGGCAACCAATCAATCAATCAATCAATCAAGTTGGTATTTTTCCTCCGTTTTTTTCTCCTCTTTCCCAGAAAACAGAAAAGAAACGCTCTTAATAATAACAAATGAAGGAACGAGCTGGAGTCAGAGGAGGTGCCCGCTAGGGGGCAGCAGAGCTCATAAATATGAGAGTAGGAGATTCAAACCCTTCAGGTGACATCACCTGGCCTGAACTTGCCGTCCCTCCCCAGATAGATTGGACGTGTCGTCTCGGCAGAGTCTTTGTTCCGGGAGGCCGACGGGACATTTTTGTCCTTTTGTCCCGCAGACAGAATAAAGACATGCCGTGTGACCGGCTGTCTCCTCCTCCTCTTCTTCAACAGACCACTCGGTGGCAGCTAAATCCGGAGGGTGTTTCCCCGGGGAGGCCCTGGTCACGTTGGAGGGCGGCAGCCAGAAGGCCGTCGGTGACCTTCGCCCCGGTGAGCGAGTCCTGGCCTCGGCGGCCAGCGATGGCAGCGGGGAACTGGTTTACAGCCAAGTCCTGACCTTCCTGGACCGGGACCCAGAGACCCGGAAGCTCTTCTACGCCCTGCAGACGGAAGCAGGAGCCCGCCTCTCGCTCACCGCCGCCCACCTGCTGTTTGTGACGGACGGGAACTGCTCAGAAGGGGCGGCGCCGGCCCCTGGCGCCCTCAGGGCTCTCTACGCCAGTGAGGCCCGGCTGGGACAATGTGTGCTGGTGTCATCTGGGTCAGGACGGAGACGCGGCGAGGGACGTCTGTCCAGAATCACCGGGATCAGAGTGAGGAGCAGCAGGGGGGCGTTTGCGCCGCTGACCCAGGAGGGGACGCTGGTGGTGGACGGGGTGGTGACGTCCTGCTACGCGGCGGTCCCGCATCACTCCATGGCCCACTGGGCCTTCTCCCCACTGCGGCTGATCCACAGGTGGACTGGGTCCACCGGGAGCCCCCGTGACGGGATCCACTGGTACGCACAGCTCTTACACTGGCTGGGGAGGACGCTGCTGGACCCGGGACGCTTCCACCCACTGGGCGTGGCTCAGGGCGACAGGTGAGGAAGGGGGACACAGGTGGAGCCCAGAGGTTCTGGTTCCTGCTGAGACCGGCCCGGATAGAAACGAACGGGCCCGACCCGTGAAACAGTCTAAAGCCCCGGATCAAAGGCATTCCGTTATTGATTACCCTTTAAAATATTGTCTGGGGACATCTTTAAAGGTGCACAGTCCCGGTCCAGACCAGTCCAGGTAATCCATTACTCTCTTAGTTACTTTAAGAGTATTCGTGGCATTCCCAGGGGAGTATTTATGGGATGTAGGTGAGTAGTCCGGAGACGTGACGTCACGTTCCTGTTTAATCAAAAATAGAAAGTATTTAAGCGTCATGAAATAAATCCAACAACGTTTATGGATTTAAGAGATATTATTAAAGATTTATTTTTGGAATTAAATTGTATAAATAAGCTGTGTGTCGTCTCGTTATTGTGTTACACGTGAACGCACCACCAGCCGGGCGGCGTGGTTAAGGGGGGGGGGGTCCCGGTGGAGCAGGAATAGATGTGTCCGTGCGTAAAGACGCATGGACGCAACAGATGTCGGCTAATAATAACAAGCTGCTGCGCCTTTAAGAGGATGACCGAGGAGGACACCTAATATGTCCCACATCGAGCTCAAGTCTTCATCAATTAACGGAGCGGCGCGCGCAGGGACGGACCGGACTTGGTGTCACCGTGCCCGGATCCAAGAAGCCGGCGGGACGCGCGGGCGACGCGCAACGAGCTCACACCAAGACAGCTCTGCTTCAGCGCGTTTCTCCTCCTCCTCCTCCTCCTCCTCCTCCTCGCCGGTCCTGTCTCAGCGTCTCCGCCGGGGACACCTCCACGCCGCGCGACATGGCCGAGACCGGGAAAGGGGTCACCGCAGGGAAGCTGGCCATTAACGTCCAGAAGAGGCTGACCAGGGCGCAGGAGAAGGTACAGGCTGGCGCGTCACCGGCACGCTTTCCTTTAAACGCCGCTCATTTACGCACCGGCGATGACGTCACAAGGCCTTGACGCTTTATGATCAGTGGGGTGTTGCATTTAAGTACCTACAGTAAACAGTTCAGCTCTGGGTTATTCCTGATCGCTCCTGTTGTTAAGCCTCTATTCACCTCCTCCTGCTCCTCCTCCTCTTCCTCCTCCTCCTCCTGTCAGTCAGCTTTCATTCTGGGTTCATTCCTCCCAGGTGGTCTTTCTGCTTTGAACCTAAAACAGACTGCAGGCTGCTGAAACCCTTAATTTAAAATGAACCTGCAGAGAGGGACAGGACGGCCTCCCACAGACAGGAGGCGATGTTTCAAACTGCTGCCCCTCCGGATGTTCTTCTGCAATCATAAACGATTAATATATATTTACCCCGTCAATATCAGGAAGTAGAGAACACAGATTAAGAGTTTAAATGTCTGGAGGAAATTATCCTGCGGCAGGTAGAGCGGCGAATCCAACTGTCGGACGGTCCTTGAAGGCAGCATTGAAGTCAGTGAACGTCTCACCGAGCCTCTGAGTGAAGAGGAAGGTCAGAGTATCATCTTCCTCCGGAGGTGGAGGAGGGGCGCGCCGGCTTCAGCTGTCCGATGTGCTGGCACGCCGCCCCCCCCCCCCATCCAACGCCACGTTCACTTCCTGTTGTTACTCCGGCATCTGTCCCGTCCAATCAGGACGCAGGAAGAGGTTCGGAATAATGACTCAATGTTCGTGTTTTGTCAAATCCAAACTTTACGTGATTGTTTTAATTGACGCAGTAATGATGTCATGATGTGGGAGATGATGATGATGATGATGAAGATGATGATGATGATGATGATGATGGAGGACATAAAGCGCTTTTATACTCAGGAGTGACTCACACTGTTGAACCGTGATATCAGATCAGCTGACAGAATGAACCTGAGCTTCTACTGGTGCCGCTGTTGTTGTCATGGTGACGTGATGTCACCCACTCAAAGCATGGCGGAGGAGGGGGGGCGGGGTGGCGATCAGGAGTGGAGCTGGGAGTCAAACAGGTGACATCAGCAGCACCTGAACCCCCCAAGAACAAACCAGGTTCAAATCCAGTCAGGAATGGTCGTAACATTATTATTACCTTATTATTACCAGTATAATCCGTCACATTCCACCGCTTCCAAAGTTACCAAAAGTCCTGTTCTGCACACCTGTCCGTCCTTCCCAGGACTCCCAGCATGCTTCACTGCTGTGGGCGGAGCTTTGTGTGTTGGCTGGGGGGGGGAGGGTTGTTCTATCTATAGCCCCACTCCTCATCGCCCTTAATACCCTCGACCGTGTGTGTGTGTCTGCTTACCATCGGTGTTTCATTTCAAACTGCAAAAATACACACACACACACACACACACACACACACACACACAGGTGACATTCTGGTGAGATCTTTCCAGACGTTTTGGGAATCACCTGAATGCACCGTGAGACATTTGAGCGCCACACGAGTTGGGACTGGAACGGATACAACAGTTGTGTAGTTCTAAATATACGCTGTCTCTGAATGGGTCTGATGAACGGAGTTGGGGTGTCCTACTGTACCTGAACTCAGCGTGAAATAAAATACATTTCACGGCCTGTCAGAGGAATGCTGCGACAGGGGGGGGGGTCATACCCTAACTGTGTATAAAGTACTAGCAGCATATATTGTGTTTATTAGTGTGTGTGTGTGTGTAGGGGAAGTCCCTCGTCGCCATGGTGATGAGGTTTGTGTGTCCGTCACAGGATTAAAGCAGCAGGTGTTGCTGCCCCAGGCCTGACCCCGCCCCCGTCAGACCAGATTAGACGATGACCTTGTCAGACGGACTACAACGACCACGTCTGGTAGTTGTAGTAGCGCCGTCCCCTCACAGCAAGAAGGTTCTGGGTTCGGTTTCGTTCAGTGTCTGGGTCATCAGCGTTTGACCTTTGACCTCACACCTGGCGGGCAGCAGAGATGCGTTCAGGCGTCTCATTTCTACAGAAAGAGTTTGAGCCTGGTTTCTGGAAACACTCGTCCGGTCTGAATCACTCGCAGATCAGATCAATAGATTGGCGGGTGGGTTTCTGATCGGGTGTGATTGGTGTCTCCTCTGCAGGTCCTGCAGAAGCTGGGTAAAGCAGACGAGACCCGGGACGCCGCCTTTGACGAGATGGGGGTTAACTTCAACAAGCAGATGGTCCGTGGAAGTTTCTCCTGTGTCTCTGGTTCTACCGTGTTCTATTGTGTCTCTGGTTCTACTGTGTCTCTGGTTCTACCACGGTCTATTGTGTCTATTGGTTCTACCACGGTCTATTGTGTCTCCTGGTTCTACCACGGTCTAGTGTGTCTCCTGGTTCTACCACGGTCTAGTGTGTCTACTGGTTCTACCACGGTCTATTGTGTCTCTGGTTCTACTGTGTCTGGTTCTACTGTGTCTCTGGTTCTACCACGTTCCATTGTGTCTACTGGTTCTACCACGGTCTAGTGCAGGCATAGGCAAACCCAGGCCCGGGGGCCATATGCGGCCCGTTGGTCTTTTTAATCCGGCCCGCCAAACTTGTCCAAATTATATAATTAAATAAAATTGTATTATGATTAAGCCTCATTAATTTGACCTTTTCCCTGTAATGCTACCTGTAAAAGGCCAAATCCTTTAATGCAATAGCTTTCATTTGTCATTTATATTCGCTCACACAAATACTCCATCCATCTGTTTCTGGCCCGGCCCATCTGTCAAATTTTAGAACCTATTGTGGCCCGCAAGTCAAAAAGTTTGCCCACCCCTGGTCTAGTGTGTCTACTGGTTCTACCACGGTCTATTGTGTCTCTGGTTCTACTGTGTCTATTGGTTCTACTGTGTCTCTGGTTCTACTTGTCTTTAATCCGTCCTCACACTCGTCTCTTGTCTCAGGCTGAAGGCGCCAAACTGCACAAAGACCTGAAGGCCTACCTGGCAGCGGTGAAAAGTGAGCGTCCACCTTTCATGTTCCCCTGAGGATCACCCACATTTAGGAAGCGCCAAATATTCAGCTAGAAAACAAAGAGACTGATTTTAGTGTATGTGTCGTGACTTCCTGTATGTGATGCCGTGACTTCCTGTATGTGATGTGTGACTTCCTGTGTCTCCCAGCGATGCATGACGCATCCCGGCGGCTGCAGGACTGTCTTGCTGACATGTATGAACTGGACTGGTTTGGTAAGGAGGACATGGACACGCTGGCGGAGGTGAGTCCAACAGGAAGTCACCGCTAACAATTTCCTTTCTGTCAAGGCAGTCTGTTGTTTTCTATTCTGTCTTAGTTGGTTTGTTCTGGTTCCTCCTCCTTGATCCTCCTCCTTTGACCCTTCTCCTTGTTCCTTCTTCTTGACCCTCCTCCTTGCTCCTCCTCCTTGTTCCTCCTCCTTCTAACACTCTCTCTCTTTCTTGACCACATGCATCTGTCCTCCTCCCTGAAGGAGATGATAGAAAAGGAGTTGGACAATATCCTGGAGGTAAAGCAGCGACTGGTGTCTCCCAATGGAGGTTCTTGAATATCAATCTGCCTCACAGTATAGGAGCGTATTGATCCCTGATTGACTTATTGATCGACTGGCTGCTTCAGAGAACAGACAGGGAGAGCAGGAAGTAATTCTGCTGGTTGGAGTCCAGGCTCTGATCAGTCTGACTCATGCATACGTGCAGGTGAAGGCAGGTGAAGGCAGGTGAACTCCTAACGGCTCAGTCGACCTCGTTAGCGTGGTTTGGACCGGATCTTGTCTTTGTGTGTTCCAGGACACGGACACGCTGTGGTTGGACTACCACCAGAACATGACGGATAAATCTCTGAGCACGGTGGAGGCGTACCTGGTTCAGTTCCCCGACATCAAGGTGTGTATGACGCTGTGCCTGAACACGCCTCCTATTCTTCCGTAGTTGAATTTGCTGATATTCAGAATGTATAAAGATGATTGTTTGAGTATTATGGGATGGAGCGTTGCCAGCAGGGCGACATCAAAGCGTCATACGTGTCAGCAGGGCGACATCAAAGTGTCATACGTGTCAGCAGGGCGACATCAAAGTGTCATACGTGTCAGCTGGGTGACATCAAAGCGTCATACGTGTTAGCAGGGTGACATCAAAGCGTCATACGTGTCAGCAGGGCGACATCAAAGCGTCATACGTGTCAGCAGGGCGACATCAAAGTGTCATACGTGTCAGCAGGGCGACATCAAAGCGTCATACGTGTCAGCAGGGTGACATCAAAGCGTCATACGTGTCAGCAGGGCGACATCAAAGTGTCATACGTGTCAGCAGGGCGACATCAAAGTGTCATACGTGTCAGCTGGGTGACATCAAAGCGTCATACGTGTTAGCAGGGTGACATCAAAGCGTCATACGTGTCAGCAGGGCGACATCAAAGCGTCATACGTGTCAGCAGGGCGACATCAAAGTGTCATACGTGTCAGCAGGGCGACATCAAAGCGTCATACGTGTCAGCAGGGTGACATCAAAGCGTCATACGTGTCAGCAGGGTGACATCAAAGCGTCATACGTGTCCTCGTTGACCTGCTGCAGGCCCGTATCGCCAAGCGGGACAGGAAGATGGTGGACTTCGACAGCGCCAGGCATCACTTCACCTCCTTACAGAAAGGGAAGAAGAAGGACGAGGCCAAGATCGCCAAGGTAATGACCAGCGTGTGTGTGTGAGTGTGTGTGAGTGTGTGTGAGTGTGTGTGTGTGTGTGAGTGTGTGTGAGTGTGTGTGAGTGTGTGTGAGTGTGTGTGAGTGTGTGCGTTTACTGAAGCTGCTCGTTACACTAACACGGATTATTAATTGATTAACAAATGAGTTTGCCATGAACTGTTTGCTTTGGTTCTCTTCTCTTTTCTTCCTCTCCTCCCTCTCCCTGTATCCTCTCTCTCGCCCTTCCTCTCTCTCCTGCATGGTGTGAGTGGTCAGCCAGCGGCCCTGTTGGAGATGGCGACGCCCAGCTGGGCTCAGGGTTTGATCTCAGCCCACCAGGTGGCTCAGACTCACCTGTCCTACAACCAGGTGACACTCTGGCCCATCACTGACCCCCCCCCCTTCTTCCTCCCCTTGGACCCCCCTCAGGCATTAGCATTAGCAGCATTAGCAGCAGCATTCAAACACATGGTCTGTCATGACGTCCCACAGCTGGTTGTAGTTTGAACTGGTTCTGATCACGAGTACAGAACCTGAGGAGCGTCCGGTCCCGCTCCAAAGTCCTGTCTGCTTCGTCTAACGTCACAGCTGTGTCCTGCCAATGTTCTCAGTGATCAGTGTTATTGAACAGATATATTAATAATGTGTGTGTGTGTGTGTGTGTGTGTGTGTGTGTGCGTGCGCAGGCAGAGGAGGACCTGGGTCGAGCTCAGAAGATCTACGAGGAGCTGAACGTGGAGCTCCAGGACGAGCTTCCAGTCCTGTGGGACAGGTGAGACATTTGGTCTCTTTTAGTCTGGGAGAAAGCAGTTTACCTGTTTAACCTGTGTGTGTGTGTGTGTGTGCGTGCGTGCGTGCGTGCGTGTGTGTGTGTGTGCACGCGAGCAGTCGTGTTGGCGTCTATGTTAACACATTCCAGAGTCTGGCAGGTCATCAGGAGAAGTTCCACAGAGAGATGAACAAGGTGAGTCCAGCTGATCCTGTGATTGGTCGAACCCACTGGACTGATCAGCTGATTGATTGATTGCTTGATGCATCTCTTCAGCTCAGCCAGAACATGAACGACATCATGACCAAGCTGGAGGAGCAGCGGGAGCTGAAGTAAGCACAATGCTAGCTTTAAGATTCTTCTCACTTAGTGAGGACAAATGGGAATGATGCCCCTTACTGCCCCCCACTGCAGAAAAGGTGCAACAGCAAAGAGAGGAGGAGCCAGCAGGTAAAGGTGCTGGTTTAAAGCATGATGCTCATTGGCTAACAGCTGCAGGCTAACCGCTAACCCTGACTGTAATCATCTAAGAAAGGGGTGTCAAACTCATTTCACACCGCGGGCCGCATACGGACGATGTCAGGGGGGCCGGACCATTAAAATTGTAGCATAAATAAATAGCAAAAATGTCTTTCCTTTGTTTTAGTATAAAGAAGTACAAAAACATGAGGAAAAACTTGATATTTAATGAACTATTCTTTGACAAAACATTTCATGAATTACCTCGGATTCCTTTAGAGAAACGTGCAATTTACTTTTATCATTCACATCAATGCATTGCAACTGATCCCATTGATTGTACGAAGGCACAAAACTTTATTGAAAAATATAGTAATGCACTTTAAGATTAAATGAGACTTATAAAGAAAGGGCTTTTTAAACCATTTACACATGTGCATATCAAATCTAAATGGAATCCCTGCCTACAGCTTACAACTAAAGAGAGTGCCCTTCAGATCCGCGTCACATTGCAAATCAATTATTTCTAGCGGGATGTCGACACATCAGAAGCTTTAACTGTGAAAACAGAAAGTTCTGTTTCAGGTTCACCAAATACCTGAACGCGTCTCTCAAACTTGTCTTTGTACCGTTTCACGTGCGCATTCGGTCTCGTCACACGCACGTCTCCCAGACAGGGGAAACGAGCAGGAGCGCCGCTTGCCCGTATGCTGTTTGGTCTGTCTCAGCGATGCAGCGTGTCTTCGACTCTGACCAACACAGTGCGCCCCCTAGCGGATTATTCTTGAAAAGCATTTAATAGAAAAAAAAAAAACGTTTTTGTTTTTTCAAAATGCATCCTGCGGGCCTGACAGAACCTCCTTGCATGTTTGACACCCATGATCTAAGCGTTCAGTCGCCCTCCTGTGGCCGCAGCTGAGAACTGCACGTGGGATGAGTTTGCTTTTTTCCTCCCTTCCTTCTCTTCATTTTCTCCTCCTCCTCTTTTCTCAGTGATGAAGCCGACCACAGCGAATCGGCCGGCTCTCCACCGCAGGTAACGGAAGCACAGCTGCTGCTGTTGTTGTTGTTGTTGTTGTTATCCAACGACGGCCGTCAATGACCCCAAACAATATTGATTGATTGATTGATTGATTTTCTACCTGATGGGTTCAGTGAAGATGAGCTGGCTCTTATAAAAGTGTGAAAAAGGAGGCCAGAATGAGAGAAAGAGGACGGATGAAGGACGGAAGGCCTCTGAAACGTCCCCCCCCGCTAACATTTCTCCCTCGCTGCGTTTGCATGTGTGTGGTTCTTGGTTTGACCCGCGTCCCGTCCCAGAGGCCCGGTCCTCCTCCCAGCCGGCCTCCGGCCCAGCTGGCTTCGTCTCTGGACCGGGGACAGCAGGACGAGGACCCTGGACCAGAGCAGGTCAGACCGATGCACCGATGGTGTGAAATGTAGAACCTGCTTTTAATAAAGCAAACTCAGGCGTGCACCGACGCTGTCGCCATGACAACCCGATCGATCAAAGAAGGAGCAGAACTTTCCCTTTTACGTCTTCCTCACTTTCATTTCACTCGTTCTGTCTCTTCCTCCACGGAAGGCGCCGTCCTGGGACTCGTGGGTAAGCATGGCTTCCCGTCTTCTCATTGGACAGCTGGACTTCCTGTCTCTTATTTTCCTGAGTGGGTTGAATATTTACGAACTGTTCCGTCATCCAAACGCCCCCCCCCCCCCCACGCCCATCCTCACTGCTCCTCTTCCTCCTGCCCGACCTCAACCCCACACGACGCTCCCCCCCGCCCGGAACCCTTTGCAGCGAGAGACAGACCAGCAGTCTGAAGACCAGTACCGGGAGGACGCCCCAGGGGGCGGGGAGTACGACGAGAGCACCACCCACTCCGGGTGGGAGGATGCCGGACCAGTCGGGGGTCAGGAGGGCTGGACGGAAGGCGGAGACCACGGCGCTCGTTCGTACCCCGAACCCAGCTGGGAGGACGATGGCGTCCCAGTGGGACAGGGTGGCTGGGGGGACGGTGGACAGGCCCAGGTAGTCGGATAGGGGGCGGGAGCAGCGTCGGCGAGACGCCGTCAAACATGTTGAACCAGGACAGGAACCTTTTTAGCTCCTTTCCTCCGACTCGTCTGACCAATGGCTTTAACCCTTTGTTGGACTGCACCAAATGAAACACCAGGACTTCCTGTCTGTCTCTGATGCAGGCTGCGGCGACCAGCGGCGCCGAGGGGGACGTCCCGCCAGGGTTCCTCTACAAGGTCAGACATCTGAGGCATCATCCTCCGTCCCGTTCGGCGTTCCTGTCCAATGAAACGCTCCCGTTTGTCTCCCGCAGGTCAAAGCCGTTCACGATTACGCCGCCACTGACAGCGACGAGTTGGAGCTGAAGACAGGAGACATGGTTCTGGCTCTGGCCTTCGACAGCCCAGACGAGCAGGTGGGTCTGCCCTACATGTGACTGGCCTCTGTAACATGCACCCATGTCGGGGTTTCGTGCACCTGAAGACCCGGGCTCTGCCCCCCCCCCCCCCCCCGGCTGGGTTTGTGTGTCTGCAGGACGATGGCTGGCTGCTCGGGGTCAAGGAGTCTCACTGGCTGCAGAACAAAGATATTTCAGCTAAAGGCGTTTTCCCTGAGAACTTTACCCAGAAGCTTTGAGCTCGCTGCCTCTGAGAGTTGCTGCCTTGCTACGGTGGCCTGGAAGCGCCTCGCCTGGAGAAGACGCCGTTAGAGGCCGATCGGGACGCGATTGGAATGTGTGCAGAAATAAAACCAAATGAAACGGCCGAGTTCAGATCGAATCCGGCTGTGCTTTCATCCCTGAATGTTTAGATTTGTGCTGAGAAATGACGGGTTGGATTCAAGAGGGACAAATAAATACCAATAAATAAACAATGAGGCGGAGTAAACATGTTCGATGCTTCCTTCTTGCACCGAGCGTTTGTCTGTGCGGCGCCAGGAACCCGACCCGACCTCAAGGTGTTTCACGTACATAAAATAGTTCTCTACCTTTGGACATCCCGCGTAGATCTGGAGAAGAGTTAATAAATAATCAATATGTTAGCGTTCGTCGAAAAACCACCTGACAAGGAAAGTTCCTGAAATAAATCCAAGATTATATGGATAATTAAACGTTATTAAGAACTTTGAAGGAAGGTGAAACTGAATACAGACCTGATTCTTACCATTCCTTCCAGCAGCTGAGGGTCAGCTCTCCCTCTTCATCATCCTCATCTTCATACATGAGAACAATCAGAAAGGCTTCCATTTATCTTGCAGATCTTTAAAACGCCGCCGTCTCCTGGTGCTGGTGGCTAACTACGCTAGCATTAGCTAGCACCACCTTCCGCTCTGGAGGGAAACCGACCTGAACTGTTTTACCGTCGAGACGTCGAGTCACAAAGTCCCAAACTCACGAGCAATTGCAGCACTTCAAGACGAAACTATTTATTGACGCTCTCACAGATACAAAATAGAGTTTTTCCTTTCAATAGAATAGCATTTAATGTTGTTTTTTTAACTTTTTTATTCATTTTCTGATTTGCGTGGGGTACGGGTTAGCAGCACATCCAGCGATTTAAATGACATGAAGGCACATCTTCAGGTCATCTTCATTTACATTTAGACATTACATTTCACTTTTGAAGGTCCCTGAACGCATCCCACCAGAATCGCTATACTTCCTGTCCTTAAAGCAAAAGAAGATATTTTTGACATCATCATAATGTCTCTCAGAACACAACAGGCACGTGTCTTTCTTCATCATAATCATCATCATCATTGCAGCGAGAAAAAGCCAAGGTATGATTGGAGGGTGAGGAGCTGGAGGCCGGCCTGGGTCCCACTGGTTTCACTGGGGGAGCGCTTTGAGGATGGCGTTGACCTCCTCAGCAACGGCCGTCAGGGCAAACTCAAACTGGTCCTGGAAGGAAGGAGAGGCTCCCATGAGTCCACAACCCGATTCGGTACCCGGACGCATTGTCTGGTTGCCGTGACGACCACTGACCTTGGTGCGAACCATCCCAGGCCTCTGGTCTCGAACGTGCTCCAGCGAGGCGGCGATGTCGATCTCCTTCACGCCTGTAGGGGGACACACATCCTGCCTCCTGAATATGTGGTTCGGATCTTTGTTTACCGGACCAGAACCACATTCTTTTGATGTGGATGATTTTCATGTACCTAGATATAAACCTCACCTTTAGCCATACGATTGAGAACCATGTCAATCAGGATGTAGGTCCCGGTGCGGCCTGTTCCGTCGCTATGGAAACAACACAAAGCGATTTTAGCCAATGCAGTCTGATTAAAGACTATGATCCGTTTGCTTCACCTGCAGTGGACGATGATGGGGCAGGATCGTCCGCGGTAACACTTATTCACCTTCCTGTGGAGACAACAGACAAAACGATGAAGACAGGCTCTGATGATGATGAAGATAAACGAGCAAAGCTTTTACTCATGATGAATTAAAGCATCAGCTGATAGACAAAGACAGAGAGAGAGGGAGGCAGTGGACAGACGGGCAGACAGACAGGCAGACAGACCTCCCGCTGCAGCCACATCAGTCCATGATCATTTTTGTGACTATGCAACTGGACCAGACTACTAGCTGCAAACCACAAGAACGACACAGACAGACATGTTGACAACAAACCTGCTGTCCTCCGTCGCAGGACGGGAGGACAGGAAGACAGGGGGACAGACTGACGTTTAATTTCGTCTCAAATATCTTTTCTGTTGCTTTATATAAGATCGAGTCACGGGATCCAGTTTTATCTTTTGTGCGTCTGCATGGGGAGGAGGGGTTCTACAGTACCTGCGGAAGTCCAGTAGGGGGCGCGTGGAGGTGGGGATGCCCTGAGCCGGCCAGCTGAGGAAGTGGAACTGAGTGAGGGTCCGGGTCTCCTGCGTTTGCACGTTCTTCAGGTAGAAGCTGCGCACCAGGAAGTCATTACACCAGATGTGCTCCGACACCAGGTTCACCTGGACGGAATGAAGTACACCTGTTGGAGGGTTCTGAGTGGTCAGTGAGCGCCCTCAGACGTCCAGCGTGTCCTCACCTCGTAGATGTGGTAGAGGGACGAGCCCTCATCGGGCCAGTAGCGGTCGCACTGCTTTTCTCCGTCCTCCACCAGAGCCGTCATCATCACTATCACCGTGCAGCCATTCTCCCACACCGTCTAAACCAGAGCAAGCGTTCACCGTCTAATCCAGAGCAAACGTTCACCGTCTAATCCAGAGCAAACGTTCACCGTCTAAACCAGAGCAAACGTTCACCGTCTAATCCAGAGCAAACGTTCACCGTCTAAACCAGAGCAAACGTTCACCGTCTAATCCAGAGCAAGCGTTCACCGTCTAAACCAGAGCAAGCGTTCACCGTCTAAACCAGAGCAAGCGTTCACCGTCTAATCAAGAGCAAACGTTCACCGTCTAATCCAGAGCAAACGTTCACCGTCTAATCCAGAGCAAACGTTCACCGTCTCATCCAGAGCAAACGTTCACCGTCTAAACCAGAGCAAGCGTTCACCGTCTAAACCAGAGCAAACGTTCACCGTCTAAACCAGAGCAAACGTTCACCGTCTAATCCAGAGCAAACGTTCGCCGTCTAAACCAGAGCAAACGTTCGCCGTCTAATCCAGAGCAAACGTTCGCCGTCTAAACCAGAGCAAACGTTCGCCGTCTAATCCAGAGCAAACGTTCGCCGTCTAATCCAGAGCAAACGTTCGCCGTCTAATCCAGAGCAAACGTTCACCGTCTAATCCAGAGCAAACGTTCACCGTCTAATCCAGAGCAAACGTTCACCATCTAATCCAGAGCAAACGTTCACCGTCTAATCCAGAGCAAACGTTCGCCGTCTAAAGCAGAGCAAACGTTCGCCGTCTAAAGCAGAGCAAACGTTCACCGTCTAATCCACAGCAAACGTTCGCCGTCTAATCCAGAGCAAACGTTCACCGTCTAATCCACAGCAAACGTTCCCCGTCTAAACCAGAGCAAACGTTCACCGTCTAATCCAGAGCAAACGTTCCCCGTCTAATCCAGAGCAAACGTTCACCGTCTAATCCAGAGCAAACGTTCACCGTCTAATCCAGAGCAAACGTTCGCCGTCTAAAGCAGAGCAAACGTTCACCGTCTAATCCACAGCAAACGTTCGCCGTCTAATCCAGAGCAAACGTTCACCATCTAATCCAGAGCAAACCTTCACCGTCTAATCCAGAGCAAACGTTCACCGTCTAATCCAGAGCAAACGTTCACCGTCTAATCCAGAGCAAACGTTCACCGTCTAATCCAGAGCAAACGTTCACCGTCTAAACCAGAGCAAGCGTTCACCGTCTAATCCAGAGCAAACGTTCACCGTCTAAACCAGAGCAAGCATTCACCGTCTAAACCAGAGCAAACGTTCACCGTCTAATCCAGAGCAAACGTTCCCCGTCTAATCCAGAGCAAACGTTCACCGTCTAAACCAGAGCAAGCGTTCACCGTCTAAACCAGAGCAAACGTTCACCGTCTAATCCAGAGCAAACGTTCACCGTCTAATCCAGAGCAAACGTTCGCCGTCTAAAGCAGAGCAAACGTTCACCGTCTAATCCACAGCAAACGTTCACCGTCTAATCCAGAGCAAACGTTCACCGTCTAATCCAGAGCAAACGTTCACCGTCTAATCCACAGCAAACGTTCACCGTCTAATCCAGAGCAAACGTTCACCGTCTAATATTTGCTTTAGTATATCTTTCTGTCTCGCCAACCTGCCAGAACTCAGCGATGGTGTGTGACAGCGGGCCCTGGGTGGCGATGTAGGCCGGCATCCGGGGGTCATGCTCGATCTGAAGGGGGGGCGGGACAAAAGGACAAAGGTCATCCAAGGAAGTCTGTCTCCCGGTCGAACCACCGTCCCACGGATCCATTTGAGTCAAACAGGAATGACGCTCACGATGGTGCTGGCGTTGACGTAGTCGGAGCGTGACGGGTTATTCTCCACCTTCAGCTTCACCCGGGCGTGGTCGTCTGAAAAAGAACCGCATCACCGCGACCCTTGAGCAGGGCGTCGTTTTGTCTGCTGGTTCACCCTGACGGAACACCGCTGGGACTCACAGGGCACGGCGTCGGGGCAGCGGTTCTTCTTGACGTTGGCGTCGCTCTGCGCCACGGAAACGGCGCTGGGTTCGGCCTGGTAGGAGCACAGCGCCTCCCACTCCTTCATCAGACGGTCCTTGTTCCTCAGGTGGTCCTCCATGTAGGCCTGAGGCGTGAAACGGGGCAATTAGGACGGAGGTTCCCCCGCTTCATCCCGACCGCAGAACCGGGACTCACCAGGATCATGTGACCCGTGGAGATGTCCATGTTGGCCTGGGCCGGCTCCTCGCACCATGACGGCGTGCTGCTGTGGGAACCGGGACTGGGCTGAGCTCCTTCGCTGAACTGGGAGGACACGCTGCTCACCCTGGAGTCGGCCCCGCCCCCTCCCGCCGCTCCTCCTCGGCTCGCACCGAGGGCGGCGGCCTCCAGGCGTCCGAAGGCGCCTCTGGAGGCCATGTGCTGGCGACACAGGTCCTGATGAGTTTCCCCACACTGCTGTATTAGTCTTTGAGGCCTGAAACGCTTTGATCTGATTGGTCCACAGAGACCATTTAAACGTGATGTCACTGATCATGCTGTTCACCTGGTACTCCTGCTGGCTGGACCCGCCCCCCTCCGGGCCCAGGCCCAGCTTTTGAGCCGCCAGCCGGTGGGCGTGGTGACGCAGGCAGGCGACGGTCATGGCCGTCACCAGGACGCTGCCGATGGACGCCATGGCCACCAGCGTGGCGAACACCCAGCGGGAGCCGGGCTGCACGCGGGGCTGCACGCGGGCCAGCAGGGGCGCCGCCCTCCCATCATTCCTCTGTGGAGGAGGGGGGGGGGGCAGATTGGTTGACTAGCATCTTCGTTTTTATCCACCTGCTGCGCGCCTTCTTCTCTGAGGCTCCACCCACCTCTCCGACTCCGCCCTGCAGCACCGTCAGGCCGGTCTCTGAGTCCATCAGGTGCTTGTCTGCTGCTGCAGGGATGAAAGGAAGGGTGAGAACATCCCTGAAGAAGAACGGCGCAACATGCCCCGCTGCCCCGCCGCCCCATTACCCCACTGCCCCACTACCCCGCTGCGCCGCTGCCCCACTACCCCGCTGCCCCATTACCCCGCTGCCCCATTACCCCGCTGCCCCGCTGCCCCGCTACCCCGCTGCTCTTTACCGGCTTTTTCTGCCACGTCTCCGGCCGTCAGGTTGTCGGCGTTCGGTCGGATCCGGAAGGTGATCGCAGGTCCGACCACACTGCAGAGGAAGAACACAAGAACACGCCCACCGGGACTTAGAATATAACGGAGTACATTTACTCTGTATTTGGGACAGTAACCGAGTACATTTACTCTGTACTTGGGACACTAACCGAGTACATTTACTCTGTACTTGGGACAGTAACCAAGTACATTTACTCTGTATTTGGGACAGTAACCGAGTACATTTACTCTGTGCTTGGGACAGTAACCGAGTACTCATTTACTCTGTACTTGGGATACTAACCGAGTACATTTACTCTGTACTTGGGACACTAACCGAGTACATTTACTCTGTACTTGGGACAGTAACCAAGTACATTTACTCTGTGCTTGGGACAGTAACCGAGTACATTTACTCTGTGCAGCTCGGAGGCCGGCTGCTTCAGCGTATTTTGTGTACATGTATATATCTTGTGTATTTGGATTTAACTTTCATGACGTCCGTGTTGGAGCCGATCCAGAGGTCAAGGACCTGACCCTGCCCTACGTGACGTTGGAGACGGAGGAGGCTGCAGGCCGCGCGCACACACACGCACGCACTTCTTCCATTCATTCATTCCTGTGAAGTGATTCCGATTGGTTGACAGAGGTGACACGCCACCTCTGATTGGTGACGATGAATCCGTACTCCTCCGTCTGCGGCGCCGCTTCGTTCTTCATCTTTTCTTTCGGCTTAGCCGCTCCTGAAACTTTCTGGACTTCTGGTTGGACGGTCTTGGAGGTGGTGGGCGGAGCTACGGGGGCTGCCATCCAACCCTAAAGGTGTTTCGATAGCCTCGTTAGCGGTGCGTAATCCAGAGCGATGGCGTTTATGGCCGTAAACTCACCTTCTTTCCCGCTGCAGCGTTTCCATATTTATCTGAACAGCAAGAAGAACACAATCATCAATAACGCAAGACAGAAGTCGTCCATTTGTATCTGGACATAAACGGCAGCCGATCGGGTCAACATTATTTAAGAAGAAGAGTTAGACACCGGATGAGGAGGACATCCTCTTTATATAACGTGAGACAGGCGTGCAGCAAGGACTCGATCACACTCTGGGGGGGACAGACGGTGCGCTGGGACAGCCTTAAACCGACCTTTGACCCGTCTGTGGGTGACGGAGTCGTCCAGCTGGGCGTCGTCGTCCTTCAAGTCGACGCTGTAGTGATCGAGCAGCAGGGCCAGCCGCTGCAGGGAGCGCTCTGAAAGCAGAGAGACGTCTTCTAATGTCTTTCTTTCAAAATAAAAGCATCCTCCAAACTACTTCCCCCTGCCTCAGTGGACCGATCGAACATGTCTTTCTGTCGTCTCTCACCGTCCAGCCCTGACAGAGCATCGAACTTGTCCTGCGCTTTCTTCCCCAGCTTGTCCTGCTGCTGCTGCTGCTTGCTGAGCTGGGCCACCTGGGAAATGTAGTCCTCATCGAAGTCCACTGGGAAGTCCAGCTCCGGGAAGAAGGAGGAGGACGAGGAAGGGGGCAAAGAGGGAAATCCTGCAGCTGCTGCTGCATGGCGGGAGAGGGACTGCACAGGGGAGGAGGAGGAGGAGGAGGAGGAGGAAGGGGAGGTGAGGTAGAAGGACACCAGATCCTGGAGGAGCTGCCGGTCTCTGTCCAGAGGGCTTCCTCTGGATCTGGATCGAGAGGCGGAGCTGAGGAGTGGGAAGGCCGGATTATCATCCAGAGAGTTGAGGGAGCGCTCGTCTTCATCACGGTAGCCGAACCGCTGCTGCTGCAACACAGAAGCAGCGCACCTCAGTGGACAGCGGGACATAAAGGACACGCCCGTCCGGTACCCGTCTACCAGACCCACCTGGCGGTAGGTGTACGGGTCCAGCAGGGGGGTCTGCATGTGGATGGAGGACCTGGACGGGTCCAGGACCACGAGGTCCATGTACTGCCGTATCACGTCGCCGTCGTCCGGCTCCTCCTGAACCCGCCGTGGACCGCGGTCTGGCAGTCTGGGAAAGACGTCCTTGAATTTCCTCGTCCCGTATTCTGTCCATCTTGCACCAAGACAGTCGAGGGAACATTCTTACTGTTCGAACCGCCTTTCGTGGAGTTTGGAGGAGGAGCCAACGGTGGGGACACGACTCAACTCCTGGCTGATGATGTCCTGGGTGAGGTCGTCCCTCCAGGTCAGACCTGCAGGACCACAGAGAGACGCACGCGTCTTTCACGCGTCCCGACTTCAGGGGGCTTGAAAGCTTTTTGAGTTCATCTGTACTAGAGACCCACCTTGCACCATCAGGTCCTTGAGGACTTCCTGGAGCTTGTGCAGGACCGGGACAGACACCTGGTACTGGACGGGCTTCCGGTGAGGAGACTGGCATTGTCCAAACAGACCGTCTGCAAAAAGAAAAAGCAGCAGGACACAGGACAGGAGCTTCATGCTGGGACGTCCACCCACAGCCAGCCCTCCTTCAGTGGGTTCTGTTACCGTGCCGACAGTTGGTCCACCGAAGAGACAAATGAAATCAATAGAATCCCGGAGGACGGTTTGATGGATAAAATTAAATCGCGACGAAGTATGTTTACTTCAAGGAAATATTTGGATGAAGTATAACGACCATAATAAACCTTAAACACGCACAAGACATTTATAGGGACATGATGCGTGTGTGTGTGTGCGTGTGCGTGTGTGTGTGGGTGCGTGTGTGCGCGTGTGTGTGTGTGTGTGTGTGTGTGCGTGTGTGTGTGTGTGTGAGGGCAGTGGTGAGTCATCACCTCCCCCCATGTTCCATTAAAATACAAACACACACGAGGGAGATACGGTCGTCAGGCAACGGATGTGACCGTTGCCATAGAGACGGCCAGGAGGAGCGCTGATTGGCAGAGCGGCTGAAGGAGGGAGCGCTTATTTATGTCAGACTCTTTCTGAATCTCATAATGAAACCAATCATTTCTCTCTCTCTCTCTCTCTCTCTCACACACACACGCACACACACACACACAGACACACACGCACACACACACACACACAAACACACACACACAGACACACACACACACACACACACACACACAGACACACACAGACACACACGCACACACACACACACACAAACACACACACACACACACACACACACGCACAGACACACACGCACACACACACACACGCACACACACAGACACACACAGACACACACGCACACACACACACACACACACAAACACACACGCACACACACAGACACACACGCACAGTGATGACTCACACACACAAACAGACACACACACCTACACACAGACACAGACACACACACACACACACACACACACAGACACACACACACACACACAGACATACACACACACAGACACACACACACACAGTGATGACTCACACACACACACACACAGACATACACACACACAGACACACACACACACAGTGATGACTCACACACACACACACACCGACATCCGCTAAAGTGAAATGAAAATTAGTTTATTCATTGAAGTCTGGAGACATTTTCAACATTGAATCACTGGACCTGGGATGGAACCGGCTACAGGGGGTTCTGTCAGGATGGAACCGGCTACAGGGGGTTCTGTGAGGAGGGAACCGGCTACAGGGGGTTCTGTGAGGACGGAACCGGCTACAGGAGAGTTACATTCTAAGAACATTCTGCGTGCAGTGTCGGGCGGCCCGACCCGCCTCAGTGACCTTTGCCCCTTTGACCAGGAGTCATGTGACTGATTCTCCTCCTCCTCCTCCCATGCAAATGTTGATCCCTTGACATGATCTCGTCTCCGCAGAGACAGACCACCTTCAATAACCCTGCTACACGTGCACGCTGGCTCACGTGCACGCTCCTGTAACGACGCGCTAACGATGTTTGCGCCGGCAGGAAGAGAACAGAAACCCACTGAGGGATGACGGACCGACAACGCGTCGCAGCTTCCTGAACATCGGCCCGGCGGGACCCTCGGCTCTGGTTCTGGTCCCGCTGCGTTCAGGTACCGTAAATATCAGCGCCGTACTGGGAAAGAGGGGCCCAGCCTCTGGGGAGGGAATACCCGGGAAGCTTTAAGGTCACCGAAATCAGAGCACGACTGAAATCCAAACTAAACTCGCGTCTGCAGAACGTTTCTGACCCGGTTCTGCTGAGCTCGGATGATCCCGGGACGGTGAACAAAGTCCAGGCAGGACACACGGAATCCTGAATCACCCTCAAGTGTAACGAGTAAACGCGTCCTCACCATCGCCGCACGGCTGGTCTCCGGGACAGAGCTGCCTCTCAAACAAACAACCTGCAGACACACAGGAAGACGCAGGAATCAGCGCTCACGCAGCCCGAACCGGGGGGGACACGCGTCCTAAACCAGAGACAGACGGACAACACGGGGACGCTGGTCACACAACGCCCTCGTCATCCGCCTGAACGACGATCGCCGACACCATCTTCTCTTCCGCGGCCGAGCTTGAAGCGATTCTTTCCTTTGTAATCAATAAAACAGTCAGATAATCGTCTCCATGGCGACGCAATCAAACTTCCTGTGCAGCCGCCGTCATGGGGGGGGGGGGCGCTGAGCTGAACGTCCATGATGACTAATCTCTGTCCTCTCCTCTGCCCACGCAGCCGTCCCTCCGTCCTGATGGCGTGCTCTTCTTCCAGTCCGTCCCTCCGTCCCGCTCTTCTTCCTCCTGACCGGGGATCCGGATCTGGCGGGTCTGGTCGGGTACCGGCCCCGATGTGGGCTCGGGTTCCACTGATCCTGGATGTCTTCCCATCTGAGCCGAGGTGAGAGCTGCCGACGGGATCAGACCCCTCCCTTGGGTTCTTATTGATTAGCTGGAGCAGACCGAGGCATTGTGAGGCCCCAGGGCCCCAGACGGCCCTTTGGATGACTCGGACCGGCCCGTTTCTAAATGTTACCTCTTCAGGATGCTGAGAACCTTCACACAACTTTCTAACCCACATGGAAACAATAACTGCCCACAGCTGATCGGCTTTCTAGCCTGATCATGTATTGATCGACAGGCCCACAGCGACTCTCCTCCTTGTTGTTGTAGTTCTAGAATGAACTACATCATGAGTCATCCGCGCTGCTCAGACGCAGACGTCACTGCGACCAGGAGGAGGAACGCGCAACAGATACGAGATGACGGCGGCATCTTTTTTACGCACAGAAAACTGATCGGAAAGAAAAGTCATCCTGCAGAGAAATACGACCGAGAGTCAATAAAATAAAAGTGCAATGACTCATCAATGATCCGCGAGCACGAACTCCGAACACGCGGACACGCTCGTCTTCGGGACTTGCGCGCCGCCGCCGCCGCCGCCGCCTGGATGCTACGAGTTCATCAACGGGGAAGCGCGTCCTCGTCTCTCGGTCCTGGGTCGGACCTTACCGTGTCGGGTGGCCGCGCAGAGCCGGCAGGAGGCGGTGAGGAGGAGGCACAAAGCCGCCAGGAGCTGCGGAGACCTCATGGTACATCCAGGAGCGAGGAGGAGACAGCGGCCGCTTCTACCAGCCGCCCATGCCCGAGGAAGGGAGAGGCGAGGCTGCTGCTGCTCAGGGCTGATGGAGAGGGGGGGGGGGGGGGGGCGAGAGAGATAGAGAAAGAGCGCGACCGGCCCGCAGGGGGCGCTACACCGCAAAATGGCTCCTCCTCGCCGCCTCCTGCCTCCGACACAGTTTTAACAGATTCTGTATTTTGTTTGATGTTCTTCTGTCGGCCTTCACACAATTCCGTTATGTTAGCATAACGACAATAAAGAATCTTGAAAGAAAGAAAGAAAGGAGACTCCAGAAAATTCTCGTTTTATTCTTCCCTAAACTAGAGACAGGTCATGTGACTCGTCTGTGACGCTCGACAGCATCCTCACGAGGAATCGGTGTCGGACTGTCGGAGGTTCTCGATCGGTGTTCTGCAGCCGGTCAACGCTCCTCCATCGGCCGCTCTAGTCGACGACCAGCGAGCTCCTCACCGCGGGGAACGACTCAAAGAAACCCTGGAAGAGAAGAAGAGAAGAGGAACGGCCTGCGACGAGAGACGGGAACACAGACACAAGATCAAAGCAGATCAAAGCTCGGGCCTACCTTGAAGAGCGTGGTGCTCTGGAGGACGCTGGAGGTGCAGCACATCTCCCTGATGGAGTGCATGGACAGCTGCGGAGCGCCGACGTCCGCCACGGGGACGCCGAGGCGGGCGGCCAGGATGGGCCCGATGGTGCTGCCACACGGCCGGTCGTTACGGACCATCACGTCCTGCGGGACGGGTCGGAAACGGAAACCACGGAGAGTGAACCGACGTCCACGCGATCCGATCACGCGAGCCGGCCGTACCTGCAGAGGCACGCCCACTTTGCCGGCCAGCACCCGGATGACGGCGGCGGTGACGGCCGTCGTGGCGTAGCGCTGGTTGCTGTTGAACTTGATCACGGGTCCCTGGAAGGAAAAAGGATTTCGATTTCCCCCGAACTCGAGAAGAACCGCCGCCTCGTCGTTTCTCGCTCGAGCGGAGGAACGCTCACCTTGTGGAAACGGGGTCGATGGTTCTCCTCGTGCTTCTCCCTCGGAAACAAAACGAAACAACCGGCGGGTTCGAGTCACGGCCGACCGAGAGGAAGCCGACCGATAACGGCGACGCCCGATACTCACTGGTAGTTGGGGTGCACGGCGTGCGCCATGTCGGCGCTGATCATGAAGGACAGCGGCACGGCCTGCTGGAAGGCGGTGAGGTTGGAGGCGGAGGCGGCGAGGCGGCTGAGCACCAGCTCCGTCAGGTTGGAGCTGGCTCCCTGAGCGCTCGCCGATCCCACCTGGGGGGGGCGACACGGAACCGCTGAAGCCCGAAGGAACGGAGCCCCGCCCCCCCCCCCCCCCCCCCCACCAGCTCTCACCTCCTCGTTGTCGTACAGCGTGATCATGCGGACGTTGGGATCGCTGTCCAGAGAGTCTCCGGCGCAGGACGCCACCAGAGCCTGCGGAGTCCAGCAGGGAGGAGTTAAACCCGAACGGGCGGCGGCGCCCCGACGACCCGGGACTTCCTGCTCACCTGCAGGGCGCAGCAGCAGCTGTGGAGGTTGTCCAGGCGAGGGGAGTAGATGAACTCTTCGTACACGCCCCCCAGCGCCTGCACGGAGACCGGCGTGCGTGAGGAACGGCGCTCACGCGTGTGTGTGTGTGTGTGTGTGTGTGTGTGCGCGTGTGTGCGCGTGCGTGTGTGTGTGTGCGTCGCTCACCGCGGGTTGTGTGTCGGTCAGACAGAGCTCAAAGTCCAGCAGCGCTTCGGGGGCGACGCCCAGCTCCGAGGACAGCAGGTTCACCAGGAGGGGGTGGTGCTTGTCGGCCTGGAGGAGGAAGAGGCATCATCATCATCGTCATCATCGTCGTCGTCGTCGCGGTTGTAATCCACTCCCACACAAGCGTCTCACCACGCCGTCGGCGCAGCCGGCCTCTCCGGAGGGGGCGTGGCCCGCCTCCAGCTTCTCCTGGACCACGGTGGCGAGGATGGGCACCCTGGGACAAACGCACAAGCGACGTCACGGGACAGACCCCCCCCCCCCCCTCGCGGCGTCCCCACGGCGACCCCGCCGGCGTGGCCGCTACTCACAGGTGGTCCTCTTTGTTCGGGCCGAAGGACTCGTTGACGTCCCTCTGCAGGTGGATGGCCAGGTGAGGGATCCTGAGCAGAGGCCGGGACACGTGGACCAGGCGCTGGACCAGCCCGCCGGCGCCCTGCAGGGGACCAGAGGACACGTTGGGGAGCCACGGCGGTAAGAGGCCGTCCGGCAGCAGGCGGCGCTCCCGGTACCTTGACCACAACGCGGCCGGCGACCGTCAGGTCACGGTCGAACCAGGTGCTCCAGATGCCGCCGCCGTAGCACTCTACCCCCACCTGCAGGCAGCCCTGCTTGGTCCGCTTGGACCTGGGCTTCACCTGAAACACACGCCGGCGGGTCACGTTCGACCGTCGGCGACAGACCCAGAGAGGAAGAACAGGTCAAAGGTCGGAGCGGGCGGGCCCTCACTCTGAGGCAGGGGCTGTCTGTGTGGGCCCCGACCATAGAGAATCCGTTTCCTGGTCGGTAGACTCCGCCCACAGCGAAGGCGATGATGGTGGAGAAGTTCCTGGTCACAAAGTACTGGAGAGAGCAGAGAAGCATCATCTCAACCGCTCAGTTATCATCTCCTCTCACTTATTCTGACCTTCTTGGAGGGCTGGACTTCCCAATGCTCCGCCTCCTTCAGCTCGACGAATCCCGCGCCCAACAGGCGCCGGCGACATTCTTCAACCACTGCGTCGATAAAAACAAGAATACGGACGAAGAAAAATAGGTTTCCCTGATTTAATGAGATAAATCATTTCTTTCTGTTTTTAGAGTGAATTTATTATTAATATTTTTCGTTTTTTTCTTGAACTTATCTCATAAATTCAGGAAAACCGTTTTTTTTTTTTTCTTCAGTGAATGCAATAAGCTTCCGTATCAAGAATCTAAGCCTTCACGCTCGTACTTTACGGCGTGTCAAAGGTCACAGTGCAAAGTTAGGACTCTCTCTTATCTCAGGCTCAAAGTCATCCGACCACGACTCGACACCTTGGAAACGCTGACAGACGCAGATCCCTCGCTGCTCGCTCGGGTTCCGGATAAACCGCGAACGGGCGCGACTTTACCGTGAAACGGAGACACCCCTCTGTTGACGAACGGGAGGAACTCTTTGGCTGCTGCCTGGACGGCCTCCTTGGAGCTCTTCATGACGCAATAGTGCCTGAAAACAGGAATAAAACACAGGAATAAAACACCAGGAATAAAACACCAGGAATAAAACACAGCAATAAAACACCAGGAATAAAACACCAGGAATAAAACACAGCAATAAAACACCAGGAAAAAAGCACCAGGAATAAAACACCAGGAACAAAACACCAGGAATAAAACACCAGGAACAAAACACAGGAATAAAGCACAGGAATAAAACACAGGAATAAAACACAGGAATAAAACACAGGAATAAAACACCAGGAATAAAACACCAGGAACAAAACACAGGAATAAAACACAGGAATAAAACACAGGAATAAAACACAGGAATAAAACACAGGAATAAAACACCAGGAATAAAACACCAGGAATAAAACACAGCAATAAACCAGGAAAAAAACACAGGAATAAAACACCAGAAAAAAAGCACCAGGAATAAAACCCAGGAATAAAACACCAGGAATAAAACACCAGGAACAAAACACAGGAATAAAGCACAGGAACAAAACACAGGAATAAAGCACAGGAATAAAACACAGGAATAAAACCCAGGAATAAAACACAGGAACAAAACCCAGGAATAAAACACAGGAATAAAACACCAGGAATAAAACACCAGGAATAAAACACAGCAATAAACCAGGAAAAAAACACAGGAATAAAACACCAGAAAAAAAGCACCAGGAATAAAACCCAGGAATAAAACACCAGGAATAAAACACCAGGAACAAAACACAGGAATAAAGCACAGGAACAAAACACAGGAATAAAGCACAGGAAAAAAAACCAGGAATAAAACACCAGGAAAAAAGCACCAGGAATAAAACCCAGGAATAAAACACCAGGAATAAAACACCAGGAATAAAACACAGGAATAAAGCACAGGAATAAAGCACAGGAATAAAACACCAGGAATAAAACACAGGAATAAAACACCAGGAATAAAACAACAGGAATAAAGCACCAGGAATAAAGCACAGGAATAAAACACCAGGAATAAATCACAGGAATAAAACACAGGAATAAAGCACAGGAATAAAACACAGGAATAAAACACAGGAATAAAACACAGGAATAAAACACAGGAATAAAACACAGGAATAAAGCACAGGAATAAAACACCAGGCTGCCGAGCAGCCACCGGAAACTACATTTGTCAAACTCGCACAAAAAAAAGAATAAAGTTTTTTCTGTTGTTTGACACTCCAGATATGCAATAACTCAGCACTACGTTTAACGCCGTAAGATTAATAAACCGAACTCCAACTCCATTTTAGATATTTACAGGACGCACCGGTGCGCAGCTAACCTGGAAGGAAAGCGCTTTTAATTCTGCTGCTTCTTCTTCTTCACTCTTCCTCCTGTGCTGGTCAAGGTCAAAGAACGCACCGCACCCAAAATAATCACTTTATGATACGCACCTGGATCAATAACAGCTCGAATCCCTCAGGAAGACGAAGCCATACTCCAGGAAGCAAGTCAACCGGAAGTCGCCGTTCCCTCGGTCCAGGCTGCAGCGACACCTGGCGGCCAGGCGGAGGAATTACATCATTTTAGATTTTTCAGAGGAATATTTCTTTACACTTTTTGTTTAAATCAGTATTTTTTATATTAATGTCCTTAATATTTCGTATACGTATTTTATAATGTTTATTTTAATGAGAAGTAATGATATTGTGCTTATTTAAGGGAATTAACTAGACACAGAGTTTTCTTCCCATCCCTGCCGGGTTTGTTCTGCAGGTCGTCAGCGAGTCGACGGATCACCAGCAGGACATGATGTAGAACACGCAGCTTCTGTGCTGTTCCTGAAGACCAGGCTCGCTTTGGGTCCCATCAGCTGCATCAATGAGCAGGAGGCGAACAGAATGTTGGTGCTGATCAATCCCGGGGAGGACGGGAGGAGGAGCGAGAGATACGAGGTAGAAGATAGAAAGGGAGAGAGAAGGAGAGGCTATTTGCTAATAAAGGGAAGTGAATCTCGCGTTGCGTCATGCCTCTGAAATCGATGGATCACGCGTGGACTGGATCAGAACCACAGGAGCACATGCTTTAATAGTCAGTCGAGTTTAAAAGAAGCATGGAGGGACGGGGCCTACAGTGATGACGTGAACAAATCAATAAATCAGTAAACACATCCCACCCCCCCAAAAAAAATGCTTCAGATAAAGCAGAAAACACGAAGCACACCGTGTGTTTCATGTACAAGTTTCAGGGCGATGCACACGAAGAAGTGGGGGTAACGAAGGAGCCCCCTGGGGCAGGTCAGGATGGGGGGGGTGGGATCATGCAATCCATAGATAAAGAGGAACAGACCCCCCCCAGGCCCACCCAGCTCCAAGCTTGAGCTGTAAAAAGGTAAAAGATTTTCACTGACCGATGAGGATGGATGGACGGATGGATGGACGGATGGACGGACGGACGGGTGGATGGACGGATGGACGGAGGGATGGATGAGCCCTTTTTCGAGAGATAGAGCCAAAGCACCAAAACAGATGTGTGTGTGTTTCTATATTCTCAGTAGAGTAAATAATGTAAGTAGCATGTAAGTAACATGTAAGTAACATGTAAGTAACATGTAAGTAACAATAACAAAGGGCGTTAAATGACGGCGTTCCGGTGCTAAAGCAGTTCTGATTTAAATCCAATAATCAATAATCATCCCGGCTTTGCTTCCTCCAGCTCTTTAACAGATCTTCTCTCCCAGCAAACAGAGCTGAAGCAGGACTCCAGGTACCTGCCCAGGTACAGCTGTGGTTTAGGCTCCTCCCCCATCCTCCAGAGCCTGCTGTAGCTCCTCGGCTACTCCTTAGAAGTCCGCCAGGAACCCCCCTCCTGTTGCTGAATGGTACGGTCCACGGAGGCCGACGATAAGTATCTGTAGTTCCACTGGCTCACAAAGCACAGCGAGATGGACCCGAACCGGGTTCCACTGCAGGATCAGATGGGGACAGCAGCCGAACAAACGGGACGGCGTGACTTTTCAGACGAGCCTGCGTTTGGACCTGAGGCGGGTTTTGTGATCCCTGATTGTTTGGCTGAAGGCGGTGGCGCCCGGGGCGGCGCCGGTTGCTTCGGGCTTTGACCCATGGGACCGTAGCTGCTGTGAATTTGAACTGAAAGAGTGACATGAGGTCAAACCTCGGCACCAACGTTGGGTGCTCCAACGGGTCACGGCGAAGAGGGCGGAGCTTCACGATTGAAGGTTAACTCAGTAAAGTGTTAAATATATTTTCTATTTTGGGTTAATATGTTCCTCCCCCTCATAAATCCAACGTCCTCCTGGCTGGAAGACGCTCAGGCCTGAGGGGGCGGGCCTGCAGCTCCGGTGAGCGGCGTCGTGGATTCACAGTCGTAGCCCACGTTCACCGCGGCGTGAGTCCCGCCCACCAGCTGGCCTGGGAAAGGCCGCGCCTGCACCTGCCGCTCCCGGAAACTCTGGATGTAGCTCTGGACGGGACGGGGACAAAAACCACTCGAGATCAAACGGGTTTAGAAATACTACAAACACAAACGACCAATCGCGGAAGCCTCACCGGCGACAGGACGTCGGTGTCGTAGCGGCGGATGGGGTTGGGCTTGCGGCGGTAGGCGGGCTCGGGGTGGAGCTGCTTGGCCTGGTGATGGCGGTAGGCGGAGCCGTGCTGCTGCTTCTTCTTCCTGCGATGTCGGTCGTCCCGCTGCCGGATCCGCATCACCTGCATCCTCCTCTGCTGCCGGCTGATGATGACTACGAAGAGCAGAGAGGGGGCGGAGAAAGGTCACGTGACCGTCCCGCCGTCGCGTCATTCGCTGGCTCTCGTCTTTTACCCTTTGTGTGCGAGTATCCCTCGGCGGTCACCTTCCACTGGATCACGACCCCCAGCAGGGTGAGGGCGGGCCACACCCCCAGCACCACCCACGTCAGCCAGCACACGGGCTTAGCCGGCGCCGCTTTCACCCGCTCATACATGTACGACACCAGCGCGAAGAGCTCCACGAAGTAGTCCAGCACCACGGTGATGGCGGCGGCGCCGAACACGGCGGTGGACAGCGTGGTGAAGAGGCGCTGCCACTGCAGGGTGAGCACGGCGAACAGCATGCCCAGGCCGAGCAGCACGCCCAGCGGCACCCAGACGGAGCGCGGCGGGCTGCCGGACAGCTCCTCCATGCCCACCAGGGCGGCGACGGCCACCAGCAGGCCCAGCAGCAGGCCCACCATGAAGAGGCCCACGCTGCGGACCAGCATGGTGACCAGGCCGCACAGCGTGCCGACGCCCAGGCCGACGCCCACCGAGGCCTCCACGCTGAGCTGGGTGTCCAGAACCCGCTCCTTGTAGCAGAGCATGAAGATGACGACGGAGCCGAACATCAGGCCGGTCAGGAACATGACGGCCTTGAAGCAGCGGTAGCCTGAAACACGAGGAGGGGGCGTCAACATGGCGGCAGCGCTCCCTGGATCAAACGGGCGACACCCGACACCCGACACCCGACACCCACCAAAGAAGCAGAAGATGATGCCGAAGAGGCAGCACATGGAGCAAACCACGCAAGGAACCACCCGGTACCGGCCGCTCGCCACCTCGCAGCCCTCCGCCCGCCCGGGGCTCAGCTCCAAAGCGGGCGTCATGGTGATCAGGCGCGTAGGAGGAGGAGGAGGAGGAGGAGGAGGAGGAGGGGAGGAATGGAGAGATGAGCAGAGGTGATCAAGTGGGAGGGGAACAGGGGAGGCTAGGGAGCAGCGCCCAGCCACACGGCCTCATCTGTGGACGAGAAGAGAAGAAGAAGCATTCACCTGGCGTGTGTGCACATGTGTGTGCACGTGTGTGTGTGCGTGTGCGTGCGTGTGCATGTTAGCAGACTGATCCTCCTCTGATAAATAACTGAGGAGTTTCTCCTCCTCTCTGCGTCTGTGGTGGAAACGACAGCAACAGGGTTCTCCCCCTCTGACCCGGCTTCCTGTCTGTTGTCATGACGACGGAGGGATGCTGCCAGCCGGGGGCAGTTGGGCCGCTTCTGAAGTCTGACCAATGGAAGAGCTCCTTCAACTCCCATAGCAACAAGCGTGAGAGCCAATCAGTGGCCTCAATGGATCCCTCTGAATGAGTTCATATACAGCAGCATAGAACACACACACACACACACACACGCACGTGCATAAACAGATCAAGACAGCAGATCTGATGATGATGATGATGATGATGATGATGGTCTCCAGTTCTTACACCTGATCCTGATCCAGCCAGACACAGCAATCAACCAATCAATCAATCAATCAATCAATCAATCAATGCCTGCCTGAAACAGCTGAACATGCTGGATGATCAATCGATCAGAAGCAGATGACATCATCGACTGAAGGCCGTCCGTGTGTCTCTTAATGCACGGACTGGGATCCGGGCCGAAGCGGGTCGGCATCCATGTTGTGTAACTCCGATGCTGCTCTGCCTTCGCTCTTCATCACCGATGAACACTCCGGGTTCTGTGTAGGCGGCGCCGACCTGCCTTTATTTAGAATCGGCTCACGCCTCTCACCCACAAACACCCGGCACACCCCAGGAGGGCAGGCCGCTGGCGCCTCCTCGCCTCCTCGCCTCCTCGCCTCCTTGCCTCCTCCTCAGACTCCCTGAACCGGGCTGAGGGAACTGAGCTGCTCCTCTGATAGGAGCTGCTGATGGGGGGGAGCAGCAGCAGGAGGAGGAGGAGGAGGAGGACACTCGGGACTTTGTCCATGATTTCACCCTGACAGGCGGCGCAGAGGGCAGCGCTGTGCCCAACCCCTCCGGACGAAAGTAATCAAACATCACAAGACGACAACCCGAAGAGCCAATCAGAGGAGCTCTCGGTTCCTGATCGTCCCGCCTGTCATCCCACCTGCAGCACGCAACAAAGCCATCGTCTTCATCATCCGTTTCCCCATCCTCACCGCCCTGAGGGACAGAAGACGGAGGAGGACAGAGGAGGACGGAGGACAGAGGAGGAGGATGGAAGAGGACGGAGGGGGAGGAGGAGGACAGATGCGAGACAGCTGCAGCGCGGCGCCGCCTGACTACGCTGATGACGTCACAGGAAGGCCACAGACTTGTCTGTCAAAGCGCTCCGGTTGGCAGCGGCCTACGTTTCCCAGAATGCTTTGCGGTGACTCCTCCGGTGTGACTCCTTCATCCCTTAATCGCTGCTTCTCGTTGGGTTCTGGATTCAGTGTTTATTATTCCACGCTGCTGCTCGGCGTGTTTGTGTGTTTGTGTGTTTGTTTGTGTGTTTGTGTGTTTGTGTGTTTGTTTAATGCCATTCTTCAGGATAGACGCTGCACAAACAAACAAACAATCAATATTCGGTAATAAACTCCGAACCAGAGAATGTCCTGATGGACCTCGTGTTCGGATGAGGCGGATCTGATCCTACCGGACCGGCCCAGACCCTGATGCAGCGATCCGGATCCGTTACACGGAGCTGACCTCGATAGAAGCCCCCCCCCCCCCCTTTCACACACACACACACGCGCGCACGCACACCATCATGTATCCACAGGTGTGTGCGCGTGTCTGAGACTAAAGAGACGCGTAAATCCGTCACTCACCATCATCGCCGTTGGCACCGCGGCAGGTGGAGCCCGACGCACCGACGCACCGACGCACCGACCGCCCCCCCCCCGGACTGGACAGCTCCGTCTGTTCCCGGCAGCCCGCGGGGCGGTGCGTTCCGATCTGACAGCTACTCCATCGGGAGAAACGCGCCGGGTTAAAAAGCACAAACGGATGTGGATGCGGTGCTGGAGCATCCGGGATCGGGTCTGGATGGATCCCGGATCGGGTCTGGATCGATCCGGGATCGGGAGGCTCGCAGCGCGCTGGTCGATGGAGGCGGCCTCCGCTGCAAAAAATGACGGGAGTTAAAGCTCCAGTCACATTTAAACTGATGGAAAAGACACCCAGGAAAATCCGCAGCGGCTCCTGGAGGCGGAGAAAACAAACACACCCCAGCCGGAAGAGGAACGAGCTGTCTAATAATAATAATTATAAACATAATTACTGTATTATTATTAGACCAGTAATAATTATTATTAGACACCTGTGACCTTTTTATTGCAGCTATTTAAAATGTAACTTATTATTCGTTATGTTTTTGTCCATCCATCCTTCATCCATCCTTCATCCATCCTTCATCCATCCATCCCTCGTTGGCGTTTTGCCCTCCTTGACTGAAAACTGAAGTTACCTGAACTTGAAATATTTTGCAGCGCACCTGGCCGTGACGTCATCAGACATCACCTGGTGACGTCAAGCTCCGTGAAATCAGCACCGCAGGAAGCGGTTTACTCACCCTTCAAAATAAATAACACTTTTGGCCAATCAGCTGGAGCCAGCGGTGATGACGTAGTAGACAAACGGGTTAGGTTAGGTGGTCCTTCAGCGCTCTGCCATCAATCATTACTGGAATTAATCAATAGATACATTTTATAAAAAGGTAAATATAAAAACAAGACCAACACAATAAAATCATATGAAACAATAACAGTCTTTATTTCTTGTTCAAAGGGGACGATAAGTTTGACATTTCTTAAATGTTACCTTTTGTGTCAAACTTGATCATCCATCTATTGATCAGATATAGATTCTGGATGGGAGAAAGTAATGACATGTCCAGAAGTATTTATTGTTGATGTGCAGAGCAGATACAGATTAAAACAATAAGAGCTCACAATGAAACACCAATAAGAGCTCACAGTGAAACACCAATAAGAGCTCACAGTGAAACACCAATAAGAGTTCACAGTGAAACACCAATAAGAGCTCACAGTGAAACACGAAATAGAGCTCACGGTGAAACGGCAATAAGAGCTCACGGTGAAACCGTGGAACGCGTCAGGGCTGTCCACTCAGCCCTCTCCTTTTTGTGCTAGCTATCGAGCCCTTGGCGATAGCTATAAGAAATAATCAATCTATTCATGGCATCTCACGTTTTGGTATTGAACATAAACTCGATATGCCGATGATCTGCTGTTGTTTGTATCGAGGGCGGAGGTAACAATTCTCTCCATTCTGAAACTTTTAAATACATTTAACCTACACAAAAGAAAAGTGAATTATTGTCTTTAAATATGGGCTAGCACGTAGCCCGTTATTATGCCCGTTATTATTTTTGCTTGGGGCTGATACTGAGGGCTTGGCACTACCAGCAGGGGGTCAGAAACAAAGAGCCTTTTCTACATTGTTGGTACGACGTCGAATACTTCTGAAATGAAAGGATGCGGCTCCACCCACAGTGTCAGAGTGGATAAGAGATGTCAGCCTTTATTTTTCTGCCGTTCTTAAACCGACCCTCTGCGGCGCCCCCTTCAGGCTCGTTGCAGGAAGCGCAGGTTGATGGGCTGGGAAGGGATGAGGAGGATTCGGGTTTTGGGCGCCACGACCGGAGCGCCGTCCTCAACCTGGACCTGGTAGTTCTGCATCAGCTGCAAGACGACAAACACGGCAGTGTTTTTAAGTTCTGGAGAAATTCCTCATTCGTCATGTCTTTAATGTGAGAACAGGAAGTCAGACGAGACTTGGTGAAGACATGCTGGACTTGCTGTTTGTCCCGAGTCATTCCTGGTCACCCACCCTGCACAGAGCAAAATACATCTCCATCTCGGCCAGCCTCTTCCCCACACAGGCCCTGACCCCCACCCCAAAGGGGACGAAGCTGTAAGGGTGGTGCTGGTAGTGGCCGGGGCCGGGGCCCGCGGCGCGGAGCCACCGCTCCGGGATGAAGAGCTCCGCGTCCACAAACTCCTCCTCATCGTGACAGGCTGCGTAATGACACAGATGGAACTGAGTCTGGAAGACAAAGACAAATCATCCACCTCTGAGCCGAGCTGCCGCTCAGCGAGACTAGAGTTCGGCTTCCACACCTTCCTCGGGAACCAGTAGTCGCCCACGACGACGTCGCTGTCCGAAACGAAGCGTCCGTTTCCCGGCACCACAGGGTAGAGGCTGACGGGGACAACGAGACGGTCAGAGACACGTTGTCCATCGTTGTTTATCAGAAACATCAGCTGCTCACCGTAACGTCTCCTTAATGATGGCCTTCAGGTACGGCATGCGGCTCAGGTCGTCCGTGGTCGGCTCCCGGCGGCCCGGACACACGGCGTTCGCCTCCTCGTACAGGAGGTCCTGAACCCGGCGGTCCCTCGCTAAATGGTACAGGGCCCAGGACAGCGTGTTGGACGTCTGACATCAGAGAGGACAAGGACTTGATGGGTGTGGCTCACGTGCTAACACGCTAGCAGCAGACACGCATGCAGATTAGCATGCTAACACACAAATCAGTCGCGAATCAGGCTAATGAACTCGTGTTAATTCAATGCAGCAATGAGCTGGACGAGGTCGGACAAATCTGTCTTGTTGCCAAGACAACAGCGGCGAGCCTGAACCGCTGCTGGAATGCAGTCCGACCGGCCGAGGACAAACGCAGGAAGCCGAGGCCCGGAGCGTCGGAGCCAAAGGGAAACTTCCTGACAGCAGCAGTTCAGGAAGCTTCCCTTCCGTCTGACTCGAGACGGTTTTAAAGTGTCCCCCTTCAGACGGCGCGGGGGCCGGGACAGAACACTGAACCAGAACGCTGATTCGGTTCAGATTCACGAGGGCGTGGCCCGTCTCACTGTGTCGACTCCTCCCAGCAGGAGCTCCGTCACGCTGATGTAGACCTCGGCTCGGCTCAGCCTGCCAGAGGACAGCAGGTGGGTCAGGTACAGCCCCTCCACCGACGCTCCGCTGCACACCTGACCCTCAATCTGGGCGACTCTCGCGTCTATGAGCTTCTGGGCTGAAACAGAAAACCCCAAACGTGACGCTGCGGCCTCCGGAAGCGGATCCGATGCCGACCTTTCCCCTCTGCTTGCGTACCGACGTCGTAGAGGTCGTCCCAGGCCTCGACGAAGCGCCTCCAGAACGGGAGGATCCCGCGGCTCCAGCGAGGAAACACAACCACAATCTCAGACAGCGTCATCATCCGTCCAACGGCGCCGATGAAGCGGAGAGTGTCCTCGGGAATCTCTTCCTGCAGGCAGCCCAGCCGGGTCTCAAACAGGATGGAGGAGATACCTACAGGGGGGGGGGGGGGGGGGGGGGGCAATCAAAACCCGCTCCATCGCTTCCAACCCGAGGAGTTGACGACGGAACCGCACCTTCAAAGCCAAACTTGTAGAGCTCGGCAGTGATATCTGAAACGGTGGCCTGGTCCGGGCCGCGCTTCCGGAGAAGCTGGACGCGACTCAGCAGGTCTCCGACCACCTGGTTGATGACCGGAGCGAAGACCGAAACCTCCCGCAGCTTCAGCATCTTGGGGTTCAGAGCGCTCCGGATTCTGTACCAGTCTGTTCCCGTGCTGTAAAAACCCAAGCGCATCAGCGGCGCTAGCTAGCGTGAACCGGAGGAGCACAGGTAGGGTGCCCAGCGGTACTCCGCTCAGTAAAGGGGCCACTGGAATGGGACTGACCTCACGTGCAGCCCGTAGGCGCGTCTCCTCAGGTCGAGGTAGTCCTTCCAGTGAGCCAGCTCCGCTCTCACCGGGTAGCGGCCCTCCTGCTGGATCACCTGGGATATGAACTCGGGCGACGCCACGTTGACCAGGTCGTAGGGGCCGATCCGCGAGCGCCAGATGGGCCCGTAGAACCCCCTCTGGAGCCCCTACAACAGGGGCGTCAAACTCATTTTCTCCGAGGGCCACATCAGCATTATGGGTGCCCTCAAAGGGCCAGTTGTCACGGTAACGCAGTGTAAATGTAACTAAATGCAATGTAATGTAAATAAAATGTAACTACTCCTTAACATGCTGCTAAATAACTGTATTTACTACTACATACTTAATTAAATTATAAATATTACATATGCAATTGCGTAGTTCTAAAAATATATCGATATAAAAATATCCGCCGAGGTTATGTAATCGCCGGCGTCTGCCTGTAATTTGTTCCTCAATATCTCCATTGATTATCGACCGATGTTTATGGAATTTAACACAGCCATGTAGGGTGGGGGGGGGGGCTCTATCTCACCACTGAATATCATCTGGGTCGGATCCAGAATGGAATCAGCAACAAATATTTAATTTTAACATTAAAACCTCATTTACAGATTAAAAATCTGTTACAAATACACATCAACTCTGATTCACTTTTACTTTTCAGCATTTTACAAACACAAATGTCTGCACAAAGCTCGCGCGGGCCACAAAAAATGACCTGGCGGGCCACATTTGGCCCCCGGGCCTTGAGTTTGACACTACAACATAATGACATCTATTTTACATATTAACACGGCTATTAACATATAAAGTTGACTTTGGATAAAGAGAAATTTAACTTTTAAGAATCCAAATCATTTAAACACAAACTTTAATACAAGTCTATTAAAGTCTGCGTGGCGACGCGTCCGGGGTCAGCTGGGACAGGGTCCAGCAACACGTGACCCCTGTCCTCGGACACGCACGGGGGGGTGGCGCGTTTGGACAGACCTGCAGGAGGTGACTTTTGTCCGCGTATCCTTTCATGAACAACCAGTACAGGGTTCTGGACGAACTGGGCCCCGGCAGGTCGTCGATGGTCTTCAGCTTCCTCGCCTGAGTTGCTGCCTGGACGTTCATGCTTCTGATCGGCCCGGCGGCGGAGACCCGGTAACGGGGATTCAGGCCGGACAGGCCCGCTGAAAGTGTCCGTCCGAAGAGCACCGCGAGCCGCGGAGACCTGGAAGCAGCCGCCGGAGGGGCCATGGCGGGATGTTTACCTGAGATGGTGTGGAGGCGTGTTGTTCAAAGAGGTGTTTGAGTTTCTCCAAACGGCAGCTCCCTGCCGGGGAACGTCGGTACTGCAGGAGCTGTTTGACAGACAAAAGTACGAGTTCAGTAAAATGTTTTTTTTTTTTTTTACAACCGAATATACACTTTATTTTCACAAATAAAATCATGTCGAAATAATTTCCAAAGCTTCCTCCACACCCGCTCAGCGTCTCAGCCCACACAGGAAGTTAGAGGACAAAACGCCTGGTTTATTATATTATAATTTTATCATTATAAATATCTTAATTATTGTCTGAGACTTGGTGCAGTTTTCTTCTTCTCACCTTCAAGGCATCCATCGATCCATCAGTTTCTTTTCTGTGCAGTATGTGGAACTGAACGCATGTAATTCGGCATAATGACCACAGGAGGGCAGTATAGATAATTAAAGCACTAGTTTAGATTTTTAAAGCAATTCAACGTATTGTAACATTTGGAATCCTGAACAAAAAGCCTTTCATATTATCTTAAACTCAGTTACACACAAAACCAAAACATCCAAATGTGAAATAAATATTTTTATTGTTTCAATATAAGTATGAACACAGAGCCGTCGCTATACTCCAGTACTTTTATCCCCAAACCAGGAACCATTCCACGGCAGCGCTGCGTCTCTCAGGACCCAACCATGCATAAAGCCCCCCCCCCCCCCCCCCATTTAAAAAAAGTCAAATAAAAAATATACATTAAAAAATTATGCGTACCACTGATGTACAGATCTGATATAAACAGGAGTATTGGTCACAAACCAATTAGAATTATAAACATGGCTTCTTCAACGAGACACAGAGACCAAACACGGGATATAAGTCGACTTAAAAAAAAGTACAATTTAACTTTATACATTTGTACATCATTTTTATTATTTTATTGTTCCCACGCAGTAAACGCACATTAAAACACACACATACACGCACACACACACACACACACACACACAGCGGGAGCTAGAAGTGTATCTCGGTGTTTGCAGACGTTAAATACGGTACCTAAAGGGTTAATTCACGGCGGTGAGCGAGGCCATCCGACGGTTCAAACAAAACACGTTACATTCATGTCATCCTTAAAATGTGCAAAGGAAAGGTGGCCGGACCGATGGCGACGCATCGCCATGGCGACCGGCGGCGCAGAACAACCGCAACGATTTCACGGGACGAGACCGACCGGAACCGACGTTCCGTCGTTTTCAGCAACGCAGAAAAGGGACCCGGGTCGCCCCGGCAACGGGAGCGTCACGCTGCTCTGGGGGCTGCGATCCCAAACGGAAGTCAACGAAGGGACTAAAACACAGAACCCCCCCCCCCCCCCCCCCAGACAGGAAGGCATCATCCTGTCTCGCCGGCTAAAAATTGTTCCTTTAAGTCGGTGTCACTACAGTTGATGACCGTACCGTAAGCGTCCTGATAAAACGGATGTCTCCATGGCAACAGTCCCAGCCTGCGTCCGTGTTGTCCAGCGTCTGAGACAGGAGCCGCGGACCGTCCCAGCCTTCGTCAATCCGGGTTCCAGAGCGGAACGGAACCGGTTCACCGTCCACCGGGTACAGCCGGTTTATAGACGGACCATCAGGACGCCGCGTGCGGGTTTGTCTCGGCGTGTCCTCCGGCCTCCGACCCAAGCGCCGACTGTCGGACAGGAGTAAATCTGGAGACCCAGAACCAATCAGAGCAGCGAGACCCGTCCCGGGATCCCGGTCCAAGTACCACTTGATGTCCTGAGACGACACTCCGTTAATGTCTCATCAGCGCCAGACGTCCCGCGGACCAAACGAGGACAGAAGAATCTGATCGGAAACATCATCTGGACTGAAGCAGGACGCCCAAACCTGTCTGAGAACCGACAGGCGGACAGAGACAACCGACCAATGGAATGAGCCGACGTGGCAGAAAGGCAGAGGTGGACGTCCCAGCGAGCGAGAAGACAGACCCACAACAAGACCTGGACGGTTGGACAACAGGAAAGGCACGCAGCGCAGGACAGGTGAGGACGAGGCGGGGACAGAAGCTGATCCCGTCTTCATCCGAAGCACACGAGGAGACTACATTCTGGGTGAGACGTCCCCTCCGGCAGGTCCCGACACCGTCCCCCTCCAGAAGGCTTGAAAGGACAAACCGTACAAAGTCTTGGACCCCCCCCCGTGAGAAGTTAAGGTGCAACGTGTGTAAAATAGATCCAAATGTCTCATATGGCGGTCTCATACAAACAGAGACAGAGGGGACAGGTAGGCCCCTCCCCTCGGCCGGGGGGCGGGGCCCCGCTCGGCGGTCCAGGTGTCCCCTTAATGCACGAAGATGTGTCTCAGCAGCTCGTCGGCAGACGGCCGCTGCTTCGTCTCGACAAAGATCCGTTTGAGGAATTCCCTGCAGTGATCCGACACGTGGGGGGGGAGCACGGGGTTGGTGGGCTGGGTGGCGATCTTAAAGATGGCCGCCATGGCCTCAAACTCCGCCCACGGCGGTCGCTGCGTCAGCATCTCCACCACGGTGCAGCCGACGCTCCTGAGGAGTCAAAGCCAGGAAGCGTGACATCATCATCATCTCCAGCCAATCAGGACGCCCCCCCCCGCCCCGTGCGGCGCGGCTCTTACCAGACGTCGGCCTTCCGGCCGTACCCCTCGCCGCTGATCACCTCCGGACTCATCCAGTAGGGGGTGCCGGTCACGGACATGATGCCCGTCCCGGAGAGGCAGATGGTCTGGAGGCGCCGGCTCGCCCCGAAGTCGCCCAGCTTCACGTTCCCCACCGAGTCGCGGAGGATGTTGGCGCCTGCGCCGGGAGCAGAAGCTGCTAGCGTCCCGGAAGCGTGACCCGAGGACGCGAGGACGGCGGAAGTCTGCCTCACCTTTGATGTCTCTGTGGACGATCATGTTGCCGTGCAGGTAGGACACGCCCTCCAGGATCTGGCGGGTGTAGCGGCGCGTCACGTTCTCCGTCAGCGCCCCGTACGACTTCAGCTGGTCCTTGATGGATCCCTGAGAGACACGGAACCCAAAGCGTCAGCCCGTCCGGGCCGCAACCCGGACGCGGACCCGGGGTGAGACCCGGCTCAGGACTCACTCCGGGCATGTACTCCATGAAGATGGACAGCGTCCGCTCCAGCGCGTCCCGCAGGCAGCCGTAGTACTGCACGATGCGCTCGTTGCACAAGTTCTTCAGCAGCTGGATTTCACATTCCAACTCGCTCACCTCCTGAGAGACAAAGACGGACCGTCATCTCTAACGGGGGGGGGTGGGGGACACAGCAAGTCCAGCAGGACTCTCACCTTGCTGGTCTCCGGGCTCTCCGGGTCGAACTGGACCTGCTTGACTGCCAGTTCCCGGCCGGTGTCCGCATCATAGCAAAGGAAAACCCGCCCGAAGGCCCCCTGGCCCAGGAGCTTCCCGAGCCTCCAGTTGGTCGGGGCTCGTGGAGCTGGGGGGACAAACGTGAGACAAAATCACTTGGTGGGAAAAGACACAGGACCCCCCAGAGACACAGGACAAGACGTCTGTCTGGCTCACAGCGGCTGGGGGGGCTGATGTCCATCACGGACAGGGTTGGACCGGCAGTCGGGTTGGGATTGGGCTCGATGTCGCTGCCCCTCCGCGTCCTCCTGGGGGGCCCCGGGGCCTCGTCCAGGTCGGGGGTGAAGACACTGCTGCCGCTGCTGGTGCTGGGGGACTGCTCGGTGGGACTGAAGCTCACCGGGGACCGCAAGCCGTGGACCTGTGTCCGCCGGGCCCGGGGGAACGTCTTCCTCCCTGCTGAACAGAACACAAACAGAGACCGTCAACGCAGGAACCGTCCACCCAGACCTTTGTCCCCGTCCCCCCACTGAGGTCCATAAAACCACCATCGCTGCAGTCCTGAAAGCCAAAGGGAATGCCGTAGCGCCGCGGGTACGTCCCACCTTTCCCTGACTTCTCAAAGATCGGAATGTCATACTCTGGACAGGAAGAACGAGAAAGACATCGATTAGAAACAGGAAGACCGTCTCTGTCCTCACCTGTGTCCAAACACTAACCTGGAAAGTCCTGGTGGTTGTCCGGGTAGCTTTGGGCTCGCGGCATCCTGGACTTTGGGTAGTCGCTGCAACGCAAGAAGAACTTTACTCTGCGTCCCGTCAGCGAAGACGCGTCTCCCCCCGTTGAACATCTGGACATCATTTCTATCATCACGTGTGACACCGCGTCCTCACCTGTCCAGCGGGCTGTCTAAAGACGGACAACTTCCAGAGGCGGAGTTTTCGGGGCTGCTCATGGACAGGGGGTCCAGCATCTGAAGGACAGACACAAGCTATGTCCACAAGGCGTCCAAACAGCAGACACAGGACCATCGGTCCCTCCGCTCACGGGTCCGCTACCTGGTCCATGCTCTCAGGGATGAACTCCCCCTCGCTGTTGATGCTCGTGAAGGAGCCGTTCCGCGCCACCTGCTGGAGAGCATCGGGAATGTACCCCGGAGGAGGGGAGCTGCGGTCCGTGGAATAGGAGCCTGACAGGCAGGAAGGACAATGTCTCACATTCCACATCAAAGGCACGTTTTTGTCCTGACTGAGAGACATTCCTCACCGATTAATGACAACATGCTCTTCTTGTCAGACACTTTGAATCCCGTGTTGTCCAGCTCCTCGTGGGACGGCAACAGGTCCATGTTGGAGGACGAGTTCTGGGAGACACAAAAAAGACTTTAAATGGTCAATGGTTGTACCTGTGAACGTGTGAGCGATTGTACCTGTGAACGGTTGTACCTGTGAACGTGTGAACGGTTGTACCTGTGAACGTGTGAACCTGTGAACGGTTGTACCTGTGTACGTTTGAGCGGTTGTACCTGTGAGCGGTTGTACCTGGGAACGTGTGAACGGTTGTACCTGTGAGCGGTTGTACCTGTGAGAAGCTCTGAAGCACCAGCAGGATCTTCAGGCTCTTCATGTGGACGCTGCGGTCCAGAAGCTCCACCCCCTTGTCCAGGTCCTCCTGGGTCTTCAGCGGGATCACCAGCTGCACCAGGAGGACAACTCCAGGGTGAACACACGAGTGTCTAAACGTCCTCCGCTGCTCAAGCTCCTCCTACTTCCCACCTCGTTGTTTGTGTAGTGAAGCTCCATCGGCTGACCGAAAGCCACTTTAGCTTTGGTCCTCAGATCCTCCAGCTTGATGGGTCGAGGGAACTGCAGGATTCTACAGGGCAGAGGGGTCAGAGGTCAAGGACAGGTCGGAGACGGCAGCGCTGCGGAAGCTGTCCGATGCCTCACCTCTTCTCCCCTTTGAACTCAAACTTCACTCGGACATCGTTCTGTGGGAGAGACATCAGAGAGGAGATTTGGAGCATCGGTTCTCGACCCGCCGCTTCTGTCCAGCTCATCCTCTCGTTCTCCGTTACCTGGTTCTTGGGGGAGGCGGCTTTAGGCTTGCCCAGGTCCGACAGGAACATGGCGGGGCGGCTGGAGAGGTGCAGTTCGGTCAAGTCCTGCAGGATCGAGTTCAGCGCCTCCTGCTCATCTACAAGATTCGGAAATCAACTGTGAAACTCGAGTCCGTCCAGCTTGGGTCGCAGGTCAGGAGTCAAAAGGTCATACCCATCGTCCCGGCACGGCAGTCGACCCAGGAAAGAGGATTCTCCCATCAAAGGGATCCCTTTCTCCTGCAACAGCGAAAGAACAACATGAATCCTGACATCCAGCGGACGGGGAAAGCGCGTTTGACCCAGAAGCTCTCAGCTGGGGTGTCCAACACAGCGTGAGGACATGGACAAAGGTCCTCTCTCTGCGGGACAGAGGGAACGAGACAAACCAGACCACAACAGAGAGGATTACCGCCGTAATCAATGCTCGTGGAGATCAAAGTGAAACGTGGTTTCCTCAAGCAGCGTGTCCGTGGGAACACAAGATGGCCTCTACCGATGAGGAACAGGTCGATCACTTCCAATAGCCCTGATCAGCACTGATCGATCACCGAGTCTGCGGGTGACGTGAGATCGGTCACGCCGTTGCGTTGACTTTTTGGGGATTCCGCAGTCACGAGCTGCATCTCCTGAAGTAAACAAGCATCCTGCAGTAATTCATTAGCTGCAGGTTCATTTTGCTAGTTGGCCAACAACTGTTGCTACCCAATACGTCAGGAGTTACCCTGTACCAATACGTGATCGATTAACGATGCGGCGTACTGGAATACTATCAATAAGCACATTAGCTTTGGGTGACAAGACAGGCTAAATGGCTAATGCTAACCAAGCTGTCAGTCCAGGGAAGTTATCTAGCTAAGCTACCGCTAAAGTTAGCTAGCCGCATAGCTTAGCTTTGGGTGACAAGACAGGCTAAACGGCTAATGCTAACCAAGCTGTCAGTCCAGGGATGTTATCTAGCTAAGATACTGCTAAAGTTAGCTAGCCGCATAGCTTAGCTTTGGGTGACAAGACAGGCGAAACGGCTAATGCTAACCAAGCTGTCAGTCCAGGGAAGTTATCTAGCTAAGCTACTGCTAAAGTTAGCTAGCCGCATAGCTTAGCTTTGGGTGACAAGACAGGCTAAATGGCTAATGCTAACCAAGCTGTCAGTCCAGGGAAGTTATCTAGCTAAGCTACATTAGCTAGCCGCATAGCTACGTAGAGCGCCACACGCTTCCAGGACTCTACGAAGCTACCACCGAAATGAAAGCGGCAGGTTTGAGCCGCACACCTTCCTCCGTCTGGGCTCACCTGGGGGGGGGGGGTCGCTCTGTCTGCCTTCACTTCCTCATCCACAAGGGCCGGCGACAGAAGCCCCGGGCCTCGCGGAGAGCCGCTTGAGGAAGCAGAAGTTTGGCAGTCCGTTCCCAACTTCACTCGAGTCCTGCTGGGCCACGACGAAGAGGCCCCGCGCCCCCGTTCGGCCCGGCAAACCTCCCCAGGGAGAAACCGGCGACGGCGATAGTCTATTCGCGAAGTTATCTCCACGTATAGGCAGTATGAAGAAGACTAATTAGCCCGCAGCCTTCATTTTGCTGCACTTTGGATGACGGTGGCTCCGGTCGCTGTTGCTCCTCAGTTGCGTCAAGATAGCGGAAATCAAAACGTTTCACTTTCAAAATAAAAGCATTAAACGCGTTATCTGGGGGGGGAAACTCTCAGCAACACACTTCGTGCTTTATTTTGACAGCTCCTTAACAGATATGTCGTTTTGATTTGGGATACTTGACTAATTTTAACCCCTTAATTCCGTCAGAGAAACAACCTGTGTCAGAGGAGTGTTTTGGTGTCCTGAATCACCTGCCAAATAAACAGATTTGGTTAATTTTAGATTATTTGCGAGCACAGGGGACATGCATTCCAATTCCAAAATTCCCATCGTAAATAATAATTTGGCCAGTGACAGTTATTGCTGTGCAAAACAAATACGTATAGAATTAAAAGGTTTGCAGGATAATATTGGACGTATAAGTACATGGAAATGAGATTCTCGCTTTCATGGTGGTGCTTATAGGTGTTGTATATTTATTTAAAATAAAATAATAAATACACAACCTTGAGAGCATGTCCAACAGCATTTCACTGCCGTCCTGCATGTGCATGTGAGAAAAAACCCCAACTTGATTTGAATTTAACATAAAGGAAGATGAACATGATGGGTGAGGATGAAGCATAGCTTTGAGGAAGCATAACAACTTTAAAATATTGATTGAAGGGAAATGTAAAGAATTTCGATATTAATCTTAAAATGAGTACAATTTTAGAAGTATTAGCAACAATCCAAGCAAGATGGAAATAATGACAAAATGTTCTGACAACAGAAGAAACATTTAATGAAATCAGAAGTTATTAACTGTTCATGTAATAGCCGGAGTCACATGCCAGACCACAAGGTGGCGGTAATGCGCGTGAAACGTATCTGTCAGGCTCCAGCGAAGAGGAAGGCAGCGCACTCACAACATCAAGCTAGTGCTGCGCCTAAAGCTAGCGCACGTCTATTGTCTGTGTAATTTTAACCACGCGTAAAGGGAAACATGTCAGACACGGTAAGATGCGAACTCCGAGCTGTCCTTATTGATTCTACTCAGACTGAAACAGGAAATGGCTCAGATTCGTGTTTTCGCGGCTCTTAACGCGTTTCTGCTCATTTAACATGCTAACGCTAACTGCTAGCTCCCGGAGCTTCGGACGCAGAACTGTTGATGTAGCTTTCCAGCTTCGCTTTCGGTTCGTTCACAGTGATCAGCTGTTAAAAAACAAAAACAATCTGCCTTTTGGAAGCTAAACGCGCAGATACTCGAGCACCAGTCTGGGAGAGTCTGAGAAGCGAAGCCCACCGGGCCTCCGGGTGATGTTCAGAATATATGTTGTGTTTTATAGGAGACAAAACCATCCAGCCAAGACGGCGGAGACAAGAAGGATGGAGAGTACATCAAATTAAAAGTGATCGGTCAGGTGTGTATGCCTGTAGAGCTGAACATGAGAAAAGCATCTTAACCTTTTACAGCCAAGCAGTAAAAGTATGTTTGTTTCTTTATTATTGTGTGTTAAATATACATTTGTTCGGTGTTATAATACTGAGAAACACATTTGTGTTTAAGCACAAGGATATTTATCTCATGCTAAACAAGCCGGAGGTAGCTAGCTAAATGTATTCACGCGTGTATTCTGTCTTCACGTGTGAAAAGTATACATGAATCATTTCCTTTTATTTATATGTATATATATTTTGAGCGCCACGACGCTTTTCTCCTTGTTGAGCTGTGTAACGCCGGACGCCGCTCCGTCCTTCCGCCCGCAGGACAACAGCGAAATCCATTTTAAGGTGAAAATGACAACGCATCTCAAGAAGCTGAAGGAGTCTTACAGCCAGAGACAGGTACAAACAGAAATCCGCTGTTTTTGTTGAGCCAACGTACCGATACTTCTACTCGCAGCGTGTGAACTGATGATTGCTCGTTCACACACACACACACACACACACACACACGCCCGTAACGTCAGCGGCATCGACGTGTCGTGGTAGCTGGTCTTTGATGTTCGGCAGCACCAGAGTCTCTTTTCTGATTGGTTGCAGGGTGTTGCTGCAAGCACGCTACGGTTTCTGTTTGAAGGACAAAGAATCTCAGACAACCAAACTCCGAAAGAGGTAAACTTGTTATCCTGGAACTTTCCTGGAAATGTTAACGATACAATTACAGATTGTTCTCTCATTTTCCAAAGTTTTTTTTTTTTTTTTACGGCACTTAAGAATGAACCACCTAAAATCTTAAGGTTCTAATGTTACCGAAGGGGTTTAACCCTTGAATTGAATCCCGTTTTACACATCAGTAATATCAGCAGTTAAAGAAACGGAAGCGCTGACTGTCTCTAACGTCTCTTCTGATGTTCGTCAGCTGGGGATGGAGGACGAGGACGTCATCGAGGTTTATCAAGAACAGACTGGTGGACTTTGGAACGATTAAACCTCCTGAATTCCTACAACTTTTGCTTTTCAGTTCTTACTTTGTACTTTATTTGAATTTGTATGTGCGTATTTTTGTTGTTTCAAACCATCTGGATCAAACTCGCCGATCAGGGCTTCCACGTTCGCTGGCAGGAAGAGCTGATGGGGAATACTGGGACAGATTTAACGAGGAACAATCGTCAGGAAAAGGAATAGTTCACCCAGGAAGGAAAAATATTCATCTCGGCGCTTATTGTTGAAAGAGAACCTTTGAATATCTTCGACAGTAATGTGTAAATTTTTCATCTTCTGCATTTAAACTGATGTTTCTCCTCCTTGCGACAGAAGCACATGCCGACATTCATTTTCAGTAATCATGCTTTTCTTGTATGTTGCATTCGATACGTTTACCTCCAGCGTCGTCTGTTCATGTTTGAGGGATTCCTTCTGTGATGATGGATCTAGAAATCTTAAGGAAAATCCACGGTATTTTAAATCCGGATGTTTGTTTGTTTTCTTCTGGCCGTTTTGTTGACGCTCTTCAGCTTTTTCTTTTTACGCTCCACCAGCCCCAAAGGAAAGGAATAAAAATCCTTTGTAGCTGAAGGTGGGTCGCCGTGGCTCCCCCCTCCCTGTACAATCTGACAGCTGTCCCAAAATGAAACGCTTGAATTGGCTTCCTTTGTGGGTCAAGGATCCGGTGCTCTCCATCAACCCCCCCCACACCGACACCGAGGTGGGATCTGAGCCATAAGGAATCCTGGTCGGGGGGGGGTGGGGGGTCGATACAAATGGTTTGAAATTGTCTATGATTCTTTGGCTTTTTTTGAATAAAATATTTAAGAAAATGTTTCGTGTATTTCATTGATCTCGAGCCTTCAGCATCTAAAATGACTCAGCAGATTGTCCAGTTAAGGTGAACATTTTAATTTACTTCCTGTTAGCAACACCCTAAAAGTACATATTAATATATACTAAAACTGTATATATACATAATAAAATGATGTATAACAATCAAATATAAGTATGTTACGGGGAGCACAAAGGGACAAGCACAATGACGAAGGGTTACCAGCATTTATTACAAAATGACAGATGGAAAGTCACTCTTCACTTTATCCCGTATTGCCTGCCAGTCCCCAGTCCACCCCGAATAGCACCGCACTACAAGGCGGAAGAAACCCGCAACGTCAACACTCCAACTCACTGCAAACTTAAAAGCAACACACCACAAACCCATGCACTAATAAAACCACACGTAAAAATAGGATCGGGTATGGTGGGTATTGGAGTGCTAACGGGATACAAGGGAGGGAAGTGACAAAACAAAAGAAAAGAATGAAACAAAAGAATAAACAAACAAAAATAAAAATAGGTAAGAGAGTTAGTCCGCTCGTACAAGCTTACACAATAAACAAAACACAGATGTACGACACTGAGCGGACTAACTCAAAACAAAACTCGAACTAAACTTAATACAAAAAGACAGCAGGCAGCGGCGACATGAACACTGAAACAACCAAAACAAATACAACATTATTATTTGTTAAAACACATTTAATAAGATATGCCTAAAACTTTAAAAGACCGCATACCTGAGGCGTCGTTCTCCCACGCCCAGTCATTCAACCCTTACGAATCCGAGCTCAAATCACTCCGGTCTTCAACAGACCCTATCAAATAAAACACACTTAAAACCTAAAACATGATATATAAAATCAACATATTAAAATATTCACCGAAGTAAAACACATTTAAAACCTAAAACATGATATATAAAATCAACATATTAAAATATTCACCGGCTTAGCTCATCAAATGCTTCGACCATGCATGTGGGCCCAGCAAACAATCTGGTCACCCGACAGGAAATTGGCATCACCTTGGCCAATAGCCGCTCCCTTTTTAAGGAGAAGCGCCCCAGGAGAGGGCGACACCCTGTGGTGGCCTCCAGCACATTCACCCTGTGGTGTCCCCTGCTACATTCCTCCCCCTCAGCGTGCATCGGCGACCCGACGATGTACTCAATCAGCAAGTTATTCAAGGCTTGACCTGCACCGACTGAGGCAGTCGATGCGGATTTGAATGCTGCCCAGCCGTTCTCCTCTCCGACCTCCTAGGCCCAGAAACTAAAGATGTGTCAGTTTCTCCCATGGGTTCTTGGTCTGAAAGAACCTGATCCGACACATTTCCAGCATTACAGTTTCCGCTCTCTGATCCAGGGAGGGATTTGAGTTCATCCTGATCTATGACAACATTGGTTGGGTCACCATCAAAGGGAGGATTCTCGTCAGAGGGAGGATTCTCTATCCCCCCGGCTCCAGTCTCCTCCGCCCCTCTACTTTCAGGCACACTCCTCATCTCAGCCCTATGTATCTGTCGCAGAGGACCGTCCTGACCTGCAGGTGCTATAGAATACACTACTCCTCGAGCCGGAGGTGGATGGACTATTTGATATGGAGCTGGGTCCCAAAAGTCCTGAATCTTATTCCGACCCCTAACAGCATGATTTCGTGTGTATACTAGATCTCCCTGCTCAAAATCCGGTGCCACAGGTACATCCTGCTTCCTTGAGTCCCTCTGAGCCACTTTATCATCCACCCTTCGTTGTACCATCTCATAGGCTGCCGCTAGAGATTTTTGGTGTTCTTCTACCCACTCTTCCATAGGAAGGTCCTCCTCCTGGTTGTTTCCAACAAGAGAGTCAATGGGCAGCTGTGGCTCCCGCCCAAACATTAAAAAATATGGTGTCCTGCCAGTAGTTTGGTGTACAGCGGTGTTGTACGCAAATGTCACTTGTGCAAGATGGCGAGGCCACCTGCGTTTCTGTTCCGGTGGCAGGGTACGCAACAAATCATGCAAAGTGCGATTGAAGCGCTCACACTGGCCATTCCCCTGGGGGTGGTATGGTGTAGTGCGGCTTTTCTCGATTTTATATAACCTGCAGAGCTGCTGAACCAAACTACTCTCAAAATTCCTTCCTTGGTCCGAATGAATGCGACCCGGGACACCAAAAACCTGAAACCAATTTTTTACTAATACCTCTGCAACTGTACTAGCCCGCTGGTCTTTAGTAGGGACAGTTTGCGTGTACTTAGAGAAAACGTCCGTCATTACAAGGACATTTTCCCTGCCGTCAGTGGAGAGCTCTAAAACTGTAAAATCTATTGCCAGAATCTCATGAGGCCGTGACGCCTTGACTGTGCCCATGTACGTTTTGACTTTTGGCTGCACAGCTTTCGACAACACGCACCTTTCACAGGTTTTACACCACCTCTCTATATCAGAGTACATATTTGGCCAGTAGTGACGAGCACGCACCAACTGAAAAGTCCTTTCTATGCCTTGATGACCTTGCCCATCGTGAAGGGAGCGAAGAATGTTTTCTTGCAAACACTGGGGCAATACAAGTTGCTCAAGCTCAGCCTGTCCATCCGGGGTGCAAACACGGCGATAGAGCACCGACTCTCTCTCTCTAAGACGACCCCACTGCCTTATCAACTCCCTGGTGCCCTTGGTAAACTTATTACGCTCCCTAGCATCAGGCATCCCACCTCTCTCCCAACACTCCAAAAAAGGGCCAATATTAGGATCCTGATGTTGGAGTGTGACAAGATCAGACCTTAATAACCCAGGCAGTGTACTGATCTCTTCCTGCAGCCCCAGGACCCCTTCAACAACATCAGAGCTAGTCTCAGACTCCCCTAAAACGGCATGTTGGCGGGACAACGCATCCGCATTAGTATTTTGTGAGCCGGGACGGTATTTCAGTGTGAGGTCAAAGACTGCCAACTCGGAGGCCCATCTCTGCTCCGTCGCCCCAAGCTTTGCTGTGGCCAAATGACTTAGTGGATTATTATCCGTGAAAACTGTACATTTATTTCCCAGCAGGTAATCCCTGAATTTTTCCGTTACAGCCCACTTCAGCGCCACCAACTCCAACTTCATGGAACTGTAATTTTTCATGTTCCGCTCCGTGGGCTTTAGGCTACGGCTCGCAAAAGCTATAGGACGACGCTTACCCTCATGCTCCTGGGAGAGAACAGCTCCTAACCCTCCGTGGCTGGCATCTACTTCCAACACAAAAGGTTTCTGGAAGTCTGCATAAGCAAGAACAGGTGTAGTGATTAATGCATTCTTAAGAATCTGAAAACTCTGCTCACATTCTGCATCCCAAACTTCGCTCAAAGGTTTTTTTGGCGTTTTTCCTTTCCTGCCAGGAGGGAGGAGCCTAGCCACTAATCGATTTAAGGGGGAAGCCATGTTAGAAAATCCTCCCATAAATCTCCTATAGTAGCTGGCAAATCCCAAAAATGAGCGAAGCTCGGCCAGGTTAACAGGACGCTTCCAGTCACGCACCACAGCTACCTTCTCCGGATCAGTAGAAACCCCCTCAGCTGACACCACATGGCCCAGGTACTTTACACGTTTTTGGAAAAAGTGGCACTTTGAAAGCTTCACCTTCAACCCTTGTGTTTTGAGTCGAGAAAAAACCTGGTCTAATCGTTGCAGATGTTGCTCTACAGATGATGAAAAAACAATAACATCGTCCAGGTATAACAACAGAGACTGATGACGGCAGTCTCCAAACAGGCGCTCCATGAGACGCTGGAATGTACTTGGCGCATTACATAATCCAAATGGCATACGATTAAACTCAAACAATCCGAAAGGTGTACAGAATGCAGTTTTTGCCTTATCTTTCTCCGCCATCTCAACTTGACTGTACCCACTTGCCAAGTCCAGGGTTGTAAACCACTGGGCCCCGCCCAAAGCATCAAGGGATTCATCAATTCTAGGTAAGGGAAATGCATCCTTCCTAGTTCTGGCATTCAATTGCCTGTAATCGACACACATCCGTAAGGAGCCATCTTTCTTCTGTACCAACACAATTGGTGATGCATACGGACTACTACTTTCTCTAATAATGTGGCTCTGTAAAAGTTGTTGAACGTGGGAACGTGCCAAATCATATTGGGAAGGGGGAATGCGTCTATAGGGCTGCCGTACTGGTGTTTCATCCAATAGTGGGATTTCATGTTTTATTAAGTTGGTACTGCCCACATCTAGGTCATTCCTTGCAAACACTTGGTTGTACTTTAATAACAAATCGCTGGCTTGCTTTTTTGCCTTCCCTTGCAGATTTTCAAACTCTGGCCAATCCAATACAGTGTCGTCGACAGTAATCTCCTGACTGGACACATATGCCATGCAACTCTGAGAGTCAATGGAAACCTGTATATGCGGGTCGGCCGATACAACAGTGGCTGTTTGAACCGTAGCAACAACTCTTCGAGGTGTCAACCATACGTCTGTTTTACCCACATTAGTAATGGGGACAAATGCCTTGCCCTTTTCTGCCTTTACTAAAGAGGGAGAAACCAATAGCCCCTCAGGTAAACTGCCCTCTCCAGGACCAAGAGGCTCTACGAACAGGTCTATGGGTTGGCGTAGAGGCATCTGTGGACATGTTACCGGGACATAACAGAGGCTACCTGCAGGGACGCAGAATGGTTTCTTACCCTGCACTCTGATGGAATAAGGGTCCGGAGAGTTGGCCATGACCTCCATCATCTCGCAGTATCTGAGGGCCAGCCTCCATCCACGAGGGGCTGCTGTGAGCACTGGCGCCTCCCACAGGTCGGGACCATATCTTTTACACAGCTCAACATAAAGAGAGTTCAAGACATTCATTCCCACCACCCCAGGAACATGCGTCTTTTTCTCTTTCATGTAATGGTCGCTCGGATCTTCAACAATCAGTACTCCCAACCGTGGAAGCGTCACACCCAGCACAGTAATATCGAACTCGATATAACCAAGGCACGGGATTCTCAACCCATTTGCAGCCCTCAGACCCAACCAGCCACAGTCTTTGAGTTCTTTATCTGACAAATGAGAAAATCTTTGCTTGAAAGAACTTTCAGTTAGAGTTGTTACCATGGATCCACTATCCAACAAAGAATTTACATTGATCCCACCAAAATCCACCTCCCCCTCCAAGCACTCACCAACCAAAGTAGATACATTTGGACATTTGGACTTGGACTTTGGACTTATACACTCACTAGAGCCCTGCAAAGCCCCCACCAATGTCTGGCTCTGAACACTGGCGGGTTCTAGTTTCCCGATGACTTTGGGAACTGGGTTCCATCTTTAGGATGGATTGTAACCGCAGGACAATTACGTGCAATATGCCCAACTTCGTTGCATCTAAAACAAATTGGTCTTCCATCTGCGGCTTTTGAGGGTCGAAAGTTACGTACTCTTGGGGGAGGTGCACTACTTGGGACCAAGGCCTTCATGACCAATTCCAACTGCGTCTGCTGTGCCTTTAACAACGACACCAGCTCACCAAACTCTGAAGGACGAGACACAGCACTTTCGCAGGAGACAGACATTTCATTTAAGACTGAAGCATTATTGCATTTGGATTTGGGGGACTGATTTTCCTGTTGTGCCATCCATCTTGTGGCTTCACCTCTAACATCTCGTATAGTCCAGTGGGGGTTAGAATTCACTAAATCTCCCAGTCTCATTCTGAGTGCCTGGTCTCTCACCCCATCACAAAACTGGTCACGTAAATCTTTAATTGCAACGTGCACATCAGCTTTGGAAACCTGATCCAGTAAGTCCATTAAAGCATGTGAATAATCAAGGAAAGACTCTCCCTCTAGCTGTTTACGGTTGTAAAATTTACGTTGTAATGTAATACGGGAGTGCATGCAACCATACACTGCCTTAAGAACATCAAAAATGAATTCGACATTCTCTCTTTGAACAGCTGGCAAGAACTTTATCTCTGTACGGGCAGCGCCCTCTAGGTGGTCAAAAACTATTTGGGCACGTTCTTTTTCAGTGCGCCCTCTCGTTTGCACAAAGTCTCTCACTTTCTCAATCCACTCGTCCAGTGTTAGCGCATCGGAACCATCCACTTTACCCGAGAACCGAGGCATTCTTCTGTCCTGCTGCACGTAAATAACAGAGTCTGTGTGTCTCACATTTCGTGCATCTCCACCCGTTGCTCCAGATGAGGTGGAGGGCATTTCTGGATGCGTGGCAGCTTGTGCAGTTCTTAACGTGGCGAGTTCATTCTCCAAGTCCTTGATTCGCTGAGACATGGCCTGTCTGTCCGGCTCCTCCCGAGCCACGCCGCTGTCACTTCCTGAATCCATGCCAACGTCGCAGCGCGACGAGGAATCACTGCGCTGCTGCCGCTCCTGCTGTCTTACCAAACAAAAAAAAAGTCACTTCCCCCTGTTTTGCTTTGTCGACAACGCCAAATGTTACGGGGAGCACAAAGGGACAAGCACAATGACGAAGGGTTACCAGCATTTATTACAAAATGACAGATGGAAAGTCACTCTTCACTTTATCCCGTATTGCCTGCCAGTCCCCAGTCCACCCCGAATAGCACCGCACTACAAGGCGGAAGAAACCCGCAACGTCAACACTCCAACTCACTGCAAACTTAAAAGCAACACACCACAAACCCATGCACTAATAAAACCACACGTAAAAATAGGATCGGGTATGGTGGGTATTGGAGTGCTAACGGGATACAAGGGAGGGAAGTGACAAAACAAAAGAAAAGAATGAAACAAAAGAATAAACAAACAAAAATAAAAATAGGTAAGAGAGTTAGTCCGCTCGTACAAGCTTACACAATAAACAAAACACAGATGTACGACACTGAGCGGACTAACTCAAAACAAAACTCGAACTAAACTTAATACAAAAAGACAGCAGGCAGCGGCGACATGAACACTGAAACAACCAAAACAAATACAACATTATTATTTGTTAAAACACATTTAATAAGATATGCCTAAAACTTTAAAAGACCGCATACCTGAGGCGTCGTTCTCCCACGCCCAGTCATTCAACCCTTACGAATCCGAGCTCAAATCACTCCGGTCTTCAACAGACCCTATCAAATAAAACACACTTAAAACCTAAAACATGATATATAAAATCAACATATTAAAATATTCACCGAAGTAAAACACATTTAAAACCTAAAACATGATATATAAAATCAACATATTAAAATATTCACCGGCTTAGCTCATCAAATGCTTCGACCATGCATGTGGGCCCAGCAAACAATCTGGTCACCCGACAGGAAATTGGCATCACCTTGGCCAATAGCCGCTCCCTTTTTAAGGAGAAGCGCCCCAGGAGAGGGCGACACCCTGTGGTGGCCTCCAGCACATTCACCCTGTGGTGTCCCCTGCTACAAGTATATATATATATATTTATACAATACAACTCATTGACATACATAATAAAGCAGTCGATATATATACGACAGTGTGGCGTCAACCCTGCCTCCATGGTTGTAGTTTTATATTATGACAGTGTGGCGTCAGCTCTGCCTCCATGGTTGTAGTTTTTCGCAGGCAGGTGCGTCGCGTTCACCAGAACGTGGAACTCCTCGGCAGCATTCAACCAAGAACTGTCCACAGGTCCAACAGCTGAGCCGAGCTTTAGACCCCGGTTCGGTCTCAGCTTGAGGGTGTTCCGGTGTGGAAAACAAACAGTCCGGATTTCTGTCCTTCACTCTGCGTACAGAACCGGACGTGGTGCGTTTGAGACGGTGCTGAAGCTTCCTTTGGACCGGAACACCGGGGGCAGACGTGCCTTTTCATAGCCGGGTCTTCATCTGGGTCGGAACTTGAGCATTTTTCCTTTTTTAAAACTTCTCCATCTCCGCCGAATCGCCACTCGCTGTTGTCTTAAAGCGACAGAGACCTCTAACTCCCGGCTGCTCCCAGCGGTCTGGAGGAGTATTACATTACTTTACTTCGGATAGCTGTGGTCTTAAAGCTACATAGACCTCTAACTCCCGGCTGCTCCCAGCGGTCTGGAGGAGTATTACATTACTTTACTCCGGATAGCTGTGGTCTTAACGCGACAGACCTCTAACTCCCGGCTGCCCCCAGCGGTCTGGGGGAGTATTACATTACTTTACTTTGGACGATGATACAAATGGGAACTGCTGATTAAAGTAAACAGGAAACAGTGCTGGAGACCCAAATGGTTCCATCTGTCCGCCCGGCTTCCTGAGGAATGTGCTCAGATTCGTCAGGAACGCTGGAGAACCCGGTTTGATGAAGGGTTATTCAAGGCTAATCACAAAACAAACTGATCAATCTGTTCATGAGGCTCGAAAGAGGGGTTGTCACTGCCCCCGGGGCTCGTGAGCCCCCGCTGGGGGTTAGTCACAGTCTGCACCTCCTCTGGTCCCGCTGGTAATTTGTACGTGCAGAACGTAATCCCAGACACCACCATCAGGACCGTCCCCACCATCCCCACTCCAATCCCATAGCCCACGTGTTGGGAGTCGGGAGCCGGGGGCATCTTAAACTCTGGGGGGAACTTAATGGTCCTGTTGGTCACCACCGAGCTCAGGTTCCACAGCAGAGGTACGACCGACATCACAGCCGCCGACAGGCAGAGCACGCCGGCGATGATGAACGCCAGGCGTATGGGTGGCGTCTTCCTCAACCCAAAGTAGACGTTCCTCAGTGCGTAAACCCCCCCAGCGTTCCCACACAGCCCCACGATCACGGACAGGAGCATGAGAACCTGGCCCGTCCTGATCTCCGGCGGCGTGAAGGTCCCGGTCAGGCCGATGTCCTGACAGTGCAGGATCCTAAGACCAGGGGACACCGAGGTGTAGCTGTGGAAGCAGGCCCGCCAGATCCCCACCCAGGCCACCCCGGAGCTGATGACCTCTCTGTCGGACACTAGCCACACCCTCCACTGGATGAGTCCAAGGGCCATGGCGGTGAGGGTCCAGCCCACCAACCCCAGCCAGAGGGCCCCGAGCTGGGCGTGCGCAGTGTGAACCAGGTAGGCCATGGCACCGGAGCTCAGGACCACCCGGGAGTCTTCATCAAACATCAGGTCGACGGCGCGGGATCTCTGCTCCTCCTCTCCGTCTCCTGTCCTCCCTGGGTGAGGAGGACAGCCACACGTCTCCTCGCAGCGAAGACAAAAGCAGCGTCCTTTCTACAAAGCCCGTCGACACGTCAGCACGTTCACAGGATGCACCGGCCCAGACATCCGTTTACCCACCTGGAACGTTCAGGTATCAATCCTGATTAAAGACAGAGGTCTTTGTTCCAAATAGGGACAGCCAGCTTCTCCTCCTCCTGAAGTGGAAGCAGGTTCAGGAGACTCCAGGTACGCCTGACCCAGATGGGCTTGGATCCTGAAGTCAGAGCGACTGCCGAGCTCGTGAGCGGCGCTGGAACCAGACGGGCCGCTTTCTACTTCCTCATCCTCACTCCAATAACCTGAACGCGGTTCCAGTCAAGTCATAAATCTGTAAATGATTGATGACCGGGTTGGGGTGCGGATTCCGGACGTTGATGCTTTTATGTGTGCTTGGGCGAATTTAAGAAGCCACGGGAACAGAACCAAAGTCCAACGCAGCTTTATATTTCCTACTTGGACTGAAGTAGAAACATTCAACGAGAGATTTAAGCACCGTTCAATAGTTTATAGGTAAATCATTGATTTTCATCGCTATGCCTTGAAGACCTCATTTGTCTATTGATCACAAATCTCTATTCCATTTCCACAATAACACGATTTCCAGTAAGCAAATTGAACCAGTTCCTTCCGGTTTATATTGTGACATAAACCCGGTGTACATTAAGAGATAAGATAATAAAAGAAACAAGGCTTCCCAACTTTACAACTTTATTGAAGGGTGTGTGGAGCCATACAAGGTGCCCAGGGGGGGGGGGGCATCCCACAGGGGGGGGGGGGGAGGCGACAGGAGGCACATCCTCAAATCAATATACAGTCTGTGTGGAGTATACTGAACAATAAAGTTTAGACCACCAGAACCAGAGTGAAGGCCCGTTTCTGGATTCAGCTCAAAGGTCAGAGCCTGAATGAGATCACGCCGTCATCTTTCTTAGAATAAAAGATCACCTCTAATTCCAGAATAAATTAAACAGTTTCAATCCTGATGCATTCAATCAATAATCAAAGGCAAACTTTCCCCCTTTGATCCTCAACAAGGCTACGCTAGATCACAAGAAAATGTTCATTTAAACTCTGCAGCTGAAAGAGAACGCGGGAGGATCAACCGGCAGGAAGCACACGTACCTATGGCAACCCGAAGCTCCTCCTACAGGTCCCCCAGCTGCCGGAGCGTCGTCGCGTACATCTCATCCGAGCGGAGGCAGACTCTCCACCAGGCACTTCAGCTGCTCCTCGCCCAGCTTCATCTTGTCCTCCAGCTTGCGTTGCTCGATGACGAGGGCCGACTTCATCTTGACGAAGTGGCGGTAGTCGTCCAGGCTCTCGGCGTCCAGGTGGGCTTCCATGACGCCGGACACCAGCCGCTCCCGGCGGTCCAGGTTCTCCTTCAGCTCCTTGGCATCCTCGTGCTGCCGCATCAGCAGCTCTCGCTTCTCCGTCAGGGTTTGCTAAAAAAAAAAGACGGGACATCAGGAGCTGGTCACGTCCACCAGGTGGGCGTTCACAACTGAAGAAGACGAAGGCTACCTTCTCGATTGGTGGAGCCTCTCCCTCGAGGCTGTTGAGGGCGTTCTCCACCCGGGCGAGCCGCCCCGACAGCGACAGCAGCAGACTCACCACCTTGTCCAGATCGCCCACGAACATGCGGAACTTGTCCAGCTGGTTGGGCCGACAGCGCCGCAGCACGGTGGCGTCGACCTCTCGACCCAGCGCCTCGTTGTCCTCCATGTCCTCCTGCAGGCTGTGCCGGGCCTCCCTCAGAACCCGCAGCTTCTCCGCCAGGCTGGAGATCAGTTGTCGCTGGAGTGGAAGAAAAAAAATACAAAAAAAAAGCTTTCAAACAAGAAGGAAGAACGTCCAACATTCGATGCCGTCCCCGTCTCGGTGGCGGGACCTTCTTGCTGGCGAGGTGGATGTCCAGCTCGTCCTCGGAGTCCTGCTCCTCCAGCTGCTCCTGCATGTCCTTCATCTTGATGAGGAGTTCCGCTTTGGGAGCCGACGTGTTGTAGTAAGAGGAGCTGGGGACCAGGGACGCTGCCGCCGACACGGAGACGTCCTCTTCCTCCCTCCTGCCACAGACATCAACAAGCTTGAGGGGGACACAGCTGAGCAGCAAGTCACGTGGGTTAGACCGTTAGAGTCTGCAACCGTAATGAGACTCTTGTCCACCAGATGGAGCCATCTGGTGTGCCACCACACGACAACCTCCAGGCCCCGCCCTCTAGAAATGTGTTCAGGTGGGTGGAGACCCGACGAAGCCGCTCACCTGTCTGTGGTCCTGATGGAGGAGGTCCTCTTGCGCTGGAGGGCGCCCTCGAGGATCTGCTCCTCCGTGGCAAAAAGCCCTTCCATGAGGTCCATGGTGGTCCTCCTGCCAGTTTGGTCTAGGATGTCCACCAGGGACTTGTCTTTCCCCATGATGTCCCTGGCCAGTTCTTCTCTCTTGGCATCGTCCTCGGTGTGAGGAGCTCTCACTGAGTTCAGCTCCGGGACGGAGTCCTGGTCCTGGACTGCCTGGACGGTGTTTAACGGGGGCGAGACGCACCGAGCGGTCCAGTCCCTCTCGATGTGGACGATCCTCGCGGGGACTTTCCTCGCCGGACTGCCCACCTCCATCCCTGGCGGAGGCTTTAGACCATTCTCCGAGCTGGACAGGAAGTTCACAGAGGTTTCCAGGTTTGGTTTAACCGACGTCAGAGCGTTTCGGCGTACGGAAGACGTTTCATATTTGTGTCCGTGTCTTCTAATTACAGGACAGATCGCTCAGCAGCCGCGCGGCTCGAATGAAATTACAACCCCCAGTTTGATTCCACTGCTAAAGAAATCAGCATCAAGCGACTCCCGAACCTCCTCTCTGAGGAGAAGGCTCGGCATTTATTTCTGAACTATTATATCTAAGTGCTCCTTGTGGCGGCTGAAAGCCTCCTCCTATGGAGGGAGGCCAGGAGGAGGACCTGGACTCTAAGCAGCTTACCCAACTGGTGACTCATCCGGCAGCGAGGGACACCATCCTCCATCTGCTTGAAGATTACAAGCCCGCGGAGAGAATGGGGACGAAGGCGCAGTTTGCTCCTCCTCCTCCTCATTTCCTGCACCTCCTCTGCCCACGGCGAGTCCCAACATTCTGCCTGGGGAGGAGTTCTGGGCGGCTGCATCAGACCCAGATAGACGCTGGTCTACCGGAGCGCCAAGGAGGAATTCCTGGGAGAAGGAGGAAGTGGTTTCTGTGCTGAAGTGGGACCCGGGCTGCGGCGGGAGGCTCTGGGTCGGGTGCTGGGAGCCAGGGCTGGGACTGAGGCTGCGACTGGACCTGCGGTCAGTGAGGCCGGGGGTTGGGACTGATGGTTCTGACTGCGGGCTGCGGTCGGACTGGTGGCGCAGTCTGCTCTCAGTTTGCTCTCTAGAGGTCAAAATGAAGAAAACCATCAAGAATGATCTCCTCTCTTAAGTTTCACACGTGTGAACCCCGATCTCACCTCGTGGTGGCGCTGCTCTGCATATAGAAATCTGCAGAAGGAGAAGATCGGGATCTCTCGTGGATGCACGGCGCCGTCTCCTCGGCGTCGGCATCCAAGATGTTCTCAGCCGAGTGGCACCGGGCCTCTGCCGATTTCTTCCGTTTACTCCATGTGGCCTGGAACTCGGCGAAGGTTCCGAGTCTCCGCTGCTCGAGTGATGCCTCCTCCTGTCCAGGTGTGAGGAGGGTGGAGTCTGAGGAAGGCCGAGGCTCCTCGGCGTCTCCAGTGGGAGTTACGTTTGTTCCCTGATTGGTCTGCAGCACAGGCTTGGGAAACGCCGGTTTGGCCTCGGAGAACTTCCTCTGCTCAACGAGAGGCGCCGTTTGGGTTTCTCCCCCCGCGCCCACCTGATCCATCTTGTCCGGTTCTGAGAAGGAGTGCGTCTTCCTGACCGGGGGCAGACGCTTACGGCCTCCGGTGCGTCCGTGGTGCTTCGTAGGCGCTTCGGACACAAGCGGCGGCTCAAGGTCTCGCCTTTGGAAAGAGGTCGCCTGGAGGACCCTGGCCTGCGCCTCCTTCAGGTGATCCTTGTAGGTGTCGGAGAAAGAAGGCGTCGGAGCGTCATCCTCGGCGTCACACGTCAGGGTCACGGCACTGCGGCTCTTCTGCAGTTGGGCTCGTTTCTGCCGGATCTCGTTTCGGAGGGTGGTGGCATAGCGGTCGCTACGGCGGTTTACCTTTCCCACGCCGTTACCTCCGTCCTGGGCGGCGACCACAGGGGCGGTCGAGGCCGCCGATTTCCTCTCGGCTAAAGTCTTGCTCTCGTTTGCCAGGGAGTGCAGGAGGGGCGTCTTCAGAGGGGACAGTCGACGGTCTTCCTGTGGGACCCACGGGTCTTGGTGCCTTAAGAGACTGCGCTTCTGATCATCGCTTGGTGCTGGAAGACATCTTTTCGTGTTGCTGGCGAGTCCGTCACGCCTCTTTGCTGGATCCTCTGGGGTGGAGATTTGGACACCAAGTTCAGGGGTTTGATGGTTGTAACGTGGATCATGATGGGTTCGGCCATTGGGCTCCTCCTTGTGGACCCGAGGAAGCGAGTACTTTGCCTTGATGTTTGTCTTCGGGGATCTCTGGAGGCCCGGTTCAGTGCCGTTGACCCAGTGGACTTTCTCCACAGCCCTCCTCCGCCCCTCTTTGCCGTGCCTCGCCTGAAGCTCAGTAGTCACGAGCGAATTGTCCCCCAAACCGTAGTTTCTGTTCCCCCCCCTATTCTCAGGGACCGGGTTTGTGGCAGAACTTGATATGGACGCTGTGGAGTGCCGGAACTGTTTGCGGCCGAAGACGTTCATGGGCAGATCCTGGAGGCTGCGATAGTAGCTTCCGACGCTTTGGATCCTGGTGGGAGGAGCTGAACCCGTCTGCAGGTAGAGCGGGCTTTGGTCACTGTACTGCCTCTGGTGGGCAGGAGGCCGGGAGTCGTGAGACTGTCTAACGTCGATGCTGGACGAGGAGAAGAGCTTGTTCGGGTGCAGCTGGTTCCGGTCGAGGTCTGCTGCCGTGGTGGGCGGCGGGTCGCGGCCGCGCCTGGCCTGGGTGGGCTTCTGATCATGACTCTCTCCCAGTGCGTCAGAGGAGCTGTCACTGAGGAGGGCAGCAGCGGGGGGAGGAGTCTGGGACTTCTTCTTCTCTGGTGCCTGCCACGCCGGGCCAATGCCCGGTCTCCCCGGCTGCTCCTCCACGCCTCCGTTCCCCAGGAACCGGGGCCACTCCGCCTGCTGAGGCCCCTCACTCCGAAGGCCCTTAAAGAAAATGCTTTCGGTGCTGGCGCCCCTCCTTCCGGGCGCACTGGACCCGTGAACAGGGGGGCTAGCCGACCCGGAGTCTCTCCCGCTTCCCGGTCGACACAACAGCTCAGCGCCACTGATGTATTTATTTGGCGACAGACGAGCGGGTGGGAAGGGACGGGAGGGGCGCTCCAGGTTCTCCATGTTGTCCACTGAGCAGAACGTACCGGTTAGCTGGTGCCGGGAGTCGTGGTCCGTCGGTCTGCACACCGTCAGAAGACACAAAGAATACTTACAATAACGATGGTTATTAATAGGAATGACTTAATTACGGAGCATATGAAACACTCACTCTGCTTCATCGTCCGGCTGCCAGATGGGTGAAGGGGAGGAGTCTCTCCCGGCAGAGGCCGACTCCTCTTCCGTCAGCTTGGAGGAGTCCCAGGAACGGGGCCGCGAGCCGACATCGTCCTTCCTGCAAACCCACACGCTTTGGACAATCAGCAGGGAGTCTTAGATCTTCAAACGGTCCAACACAACATCGGATCAGGACTCCTCATCGAGACGGTTCGTCGGTTCTGGATCTGTCGACACGACCGACGCCTCGTTTACGTACCCTTGTTTGAAGCGGTGCTTCCTGGAGAGCATGTTGATGAAGAGCAGAATTACAGCTGTGTAATAGATCATTTATAACACGCAGCAACAACAGAGGGTTGGGTGAACACGCCCTAGAGACGCGCTGGACAACTAGAGGACAGTCGGTCGGACGGCTCATCGGTCCACCAGGAACTACCGGGGGGGGACGGCGGGCGGGACGGCAGACGGTACCTCATGGAGCTTCGCAAAATCTTGGTGAGGAAGCTCCTCGCCACATGCACCTCCGTTTCTGACGGCATCGCGTGTGGCGACGCCACATCAGCCACGTTGGCCCTGACGAAGAGCAATCAACGAGGAGGAGGAGGAAAAGGAGGAGGTGTTACCACAGGTCAGCCAAAGAGGCAAGTCACGCCGTAGGACGGCTGAAGCTGGGCGTCGGGTTCTGGTCCCGTTCCGATCCCAGCCTCGCCGTTCACCGTTCACCGCGCCAGGTCAGGATGGAGTCGCAGCATTCCTTCAGCAAAGGAATGCCGGGAGGCTTGACCTCGCCTCCAGTGGGCCGGCCTCCAGGTGTGGGCAGAGGATCGGAGCGGCCCGCCTCCCGTCAGACCGTTCTGGGTTTTACTTCGTCCCACAGGAGAGAGTCAAAGCTCCGACTTGTTGAGCCAGAAGCTTCTGATCAATATGCATTACACTGATCAGTGTAATCTGATCGGGAGGCCGTATCTTTGATCATCTTTTGGGTTTGGGACACCGGACCCCCCCCCCAGCTCAGTTGGGTCGCCTCTAAACGAACTCCTGCACAACGTGTCTGTCGCTGAAGTTCAGCGGGCCGGTTGTCACGGGATACCGCCCAGGATACGCGAGCCGGCCTCGGGCCGGCTGAAACTGAAACACAGCTCACCCGTCATCACCGGAACGTCACAGCAAGACTCAAGAAACCCAACCGAACGGCTGGTTCCCCAGAGCAGCAGCTAAACGGCTGGTTCTCGTCTCACGGGGACATTTCTGTCCGTGTCTGTTCCTGATTTCTGCTGCGACTAAATCACTATAAACATGGGAACTCACCAGCGACCTCTGAAAACACGGGTTCAAACTGTCCCGGCGTTGAGACGGAACCTCGGACCCTCCTCCCGGGAACACTCCACCGCGTGCTGTGGAGATTTCCTCGGGGATTATAAAGGGGAGATTTGAGACAAAGGGGAGGGGCTATTGTCCCGCCCGGCGTCCTGCTGTAATCTGGAGTTTTAAGCGGCAGAGCCGCAGGGAATTCTGGGAAAGATTCCTCTCACACCTGATCACAAATTAGACACTGAACATTTCAGAAAAGAATTGAAGACTTTTATATTTTCAAACAGTTTTACGTCTTTTATGAGGGAAATTACTTTAAATGAAATTCCTTCTTTTTCGAGCACGCTGACATTTTTATGTTTTACGTTTTAGCCGCAGAGTTAACTGGTTCTGGGTCTGGTTCTGGTACCAGTCTGTACCTTCAGTCACGTCTCTGCGGTCTTTCTGTTGGTCTACTTCGGAGTCCTTGTCAGCAGAGACAGGAATGTTGGGCCTGTTCTGGGAGATACCAGGAGGAGGAGGAGGAGGAGGAGGAAAACTCCTCCACTGAGGAGGAGACGCTGCAGCTCCTTGGAGTTTAACACAACCCGTGTTTGATCAATCGCTCTGGAGCTTATTAAAATGACACATTTAATCTGGGAAATGAGTCGTAACTTCAGGAATAAATTGTGATTTATGCTAAATAATGTCATTTGTGACTCATTATTTATTACTTTTGGGACAAATCGAGGCGTCGGCCTGATTTATCAATGATGGCTCAGAAGTTGCCATCAACTCGCTGGTGACACATCCTGCTGATTCACCAGCGGGCGGCGGCGGCGGCCTGTGACCCCGCTGAGCTCCAAACACAACAACACAATAGAAGTGCACCAGTCATCACAGCTGGGCTTAACCAGGCCTGCAGCCCAACAATGAAACCTACAGGAGAGTAAAATGTTCCGACACGATGCTAACCTGAAGATGAAACACAGCAACCAGTAAAAAACGCCGATTCTCAGGCTGCGAATCAGATTGACTCCAGTTTACCTGCTCAAATGTTGTCGCCTCCCCTTTTCCCCTTCAAGACATTTAATGTTCCCATCAAGCGGTCGGCCGGGCTGAAGGTCGGGATCTCCGAACCCGTCATGTGTCATCCAGATGAAGAAAGCCTGCTGTTATCGCAGCAGCATCCGCAGCTTCCTGATCGAAACAATTGATTCGGATGACGAAGACAGAAATGATTAAAGAGGTTAAAGAAAGAGGAAGAAGAACCTCCGAGGGCAACGTCTAATCTTCCAGAGTCCCAACATGTCCTCCCCCTGTGCTGAAAGGCCCTGACAACAATGGGCTCCACTGATATGGCCTCAGCAGTGTCAACTCACCTGAACAACATGGACCGTACCACTCCTCCTGCGGGGGGGGGGGGCACCTGACCCAGAGCAGCTTTGTGGGAAAGCAAACAATGTCCGAGCGAGTTTTTCACTTTGATAAAAAAAAAAAAAAAGCCCAGCGTTTGGTCTCTGGACACGCTCAGAGCGAGGGGGGGGGGGGGGGGGCGTCCTCAGCAGGGGCCCGGTTCTGAAACACACGGGGGCTCCGCCTCCCCCCCTCCTAATGACCCGGGCCTCCCTGTGGCTCTGAGCACAGCCACACACTTTGCTGTGAGTAATTGGATTCAGATGCCATTTGCCAGGTAGGATATAATACCGACGGGATAAGTAGCACGCGGTCTGGAAGACGACAGCAGGTGGAGGTGCGTTTCATTTAGTCACCAGCAGCATGTCAAAGAGACGGTGAGAGGATAAGGAAGAGATCTTTGGTTCTTCTTGGACTTTAGAATTGTCATTATAGACTGAGATTATTTTTTTATATGCATTTTAAACACATTTAAACTCTTTACAAGCTCCCTCCACCGTCCAGGTAACACAGCTGCTCTGTCATTCCATCCACCAACACGCCCCCCCCCCCCCCCCCCCCCCCCCCCCGGGGGTTACCTGCATCCATCATTGATGATATGTCGCCCCCTATTGGGCGCTTCCATTTACACCAAAGCAACAAATCAGCATGTGTGGGAGTGATGGAGCAGGAGGAGACAGCGTTCACCTGTGGTGAGGTGAGAGGCTTGCTTTGGATTGATGACTAAAGCAACAAGCTCCACCCACCTCGTCCGATGACGTCACAGGCCGTCTTACTAAAGCATTGCCGATCCCTTCTCAGAGAAGAGAGGCGTCGGCTGCGATCGAGTCCATGTAAGTCCAAGTCTCTTCTTCTGTCGGTAGAAATCTGAGAGGATGAAGTTCGTGTTGGGAAAGCGTTCAAACGGCGTCAGCGCTTTTCATGCTTTCCATGAAGTCGCTGGTATTTATCGTTTTGTTTCAGCGCGACTAAAGAAAATAAGTCTTTTGTTGAGAGGTTCTGACTTTGGCTTGATTGAGCTGAATAATGAAAAAGTACTGCATTAGAAATTAAGAAGTACTGCATTAGAAATGAAAAGTACTGCATTAGAAATGAAACGTACTGCATTAGAAATGAAACGTACTGCATTAGAAATGAAAAGTACTGCATTAGAAATGAAAAAATACTGCATTAGAAATGAAAAGTACTGCATTAGAAATGAAAAAATACTGCATTAGAAATGAAAAGTACTGCATTAGAAATGAAACGTACTGCATTAGAAATGTAAAGTACTGCATAATAAATAAAATGTACTGCATTAGAAATGAAAAAATACTGCATTAGAAATGAAAAGTACTGCATTAGAAATGAAAAAATACTGAATTAGAAATTACACCCAGCGAATTCTCACAATATCTGCAGGCCTCAGAACTGCAGCTTTCACTCCTCTTCGTGTCCCGTCGTGCTGGTAATCTAAACGCCAAACTGGTTTAGCTGAAATGAAATGGGCCACACCTCTTTTCCTTGTTTAGAGTCGTCTCTGGAGACATTGTGAGAAAAAAACAGTCGACGGAAATGTTCGGCATCGATAAAGGTATCAAACTCTTCAAAAGCATCTCATCTCATACTCCTGTTTTCAAGTCACTTCTCATCTCAAGCTCTTCCTTTTGGTGGCTGCTCTGGCAGGTTCGTGCCCCAATGGCTTCAACCTGAGCGGAGTTGATGACGACGACAGTCAAAGCAAGGGGGGACATCGTGATGACTCCAGGCAAAGCCCTGACCGACATCGTGATGACTCCAAGCAAAGCCCTGACCGACATCGTGATGACTCCAAATATAGCCCTGACCGACATCGTGATGACTCCAAGCAAAGCCCTGACCGACATCGTGATGACTCCAAATATAGCCCTGACCGACATCGTGATGGCTCCAAGCACAGCCCTGACCGTGATCGACATCGTCGAAAGGGCAGTTGCAGCCCTGACCGTGATGGGAGTCCCGGTCGCCATGGGAGTCCCGGTCGCCATGGGAGTCCTGGCCGCCGTGGGAGTCCTGGTGGGAGTTACAGTGGAAGTAGTGGGAGCAGCGAAGAAGGGGGCGGGCATGGCCGCGGGCACGGTCACGGGCGCGGTCACAGTCACGGGCGTGGTCACGGGCGTAGAAAGCACAAGGGCAAGGGTAAATGAGACGGCGACGGTGGGTGTGGTCGCGGACAGAGAAGACACCATTACAAAGGAAAGGAAAGGGAACTAAAGTTTAAGCCCCTTAAAATAAAATCCATTCAACAGCTTCTTATTCTGGGTGACGAGGAGATTTTCTTTGTGAATGATTTCCCTTTGGGAACCAATCAGCATTTGGGAACATTGGAATCTATAGCTGGTGGACTTTCTCTTACCATCAATTAAAAGTGATCACATTTCGTTGATTCTACTTTCTGCATAATGTCTCCGGGTGTTTAGAGAGTCTTTCATTCCGTCTGTCCAATAAACCTTGTGATTTGCTGCAGTCGGACATCTTTGTCTTGTGTCGTTTCTGGAATCAACAAACACACCGTCCGGGTTTCTGAGCACCGGGGAGTTCTGGTCTGCTCACCCCGACAATGTCCGTAAAAACGGAGTCAGCTGTCAAAGGAGCTGGAAGATCAATCAGGCAAAGGTGTGATGCCCAACATGAACTACAGGGCTACTAATTACGTGACAAATAGACTAAACTTTAGCTGAACATGATCTTTTTCCTGTTTTGACCCGGCCTTCTCTTCCCTTCGCTGAGAGTCTCTCTAAAACCCAACCATGAGCAGATAGAGTGATCAATGTGTTGCTCTGTAGTCTCTATTCTACTTTTAGGAAGGTGCAGCCTTCGACATGTGACTGTCAGCCGAACTCCCAGAGGGAACATGACTGCAATGATCAATAGTTAGCATGCCATTCTAGCCACAAAGGTAGACCCGACGCAAGGCGCAGCGGAGGAATGTAGCATTTCTGCTGTAACTGGCTTGGCTTGTCGCTTCCCACAATAAGGAGACCGACCGTCCTCTGGCTCGTCATGAATGCTTTCAGCTGAAGACTCACACTGGATTCAAACACACTGACATGAAGAGATTTGCATGAAACAAGAAGACGACTCCGTCTCACGCTTTCACTGCAGACACCAGATTGAATCTCCGCACTGAGAAGACACAGCATCGATATTTCTGAGAGCACTAAATACTCTAAAGAAGCAGGAAGAATCTTCATTCAAGCATTCAAGTACTAACTGTACTGATCTGTTAATTATAGAAATATCTTGATCTTAAGATCCACATTCTCCTCATTGACTACGCACCCACGAAGGAGAACACAAGAACCGGTAGAAAACCCTTACAGAACCCATGTTTATGAGTTAGCAGCACTAGTTAAGTTAGTTACCAGTTCTGTTAACTTGTCAAATGGTTTTCATTTGTTTATAATGAGTTAGCAGCACTAGTTTAAGTTAGTTACCAGTTTTGTTAACTCGTCAAATGGTTTTCATTTGTTTATAATGAGTTAGCAGCACTAGTTAAGTTAGTTACCAGTTCTGTTAACTCGTCAAATGGTTTTAATTTGTTTATAATGAGTTAGCAGCACTAGTTTAAGTTAGTTACCAGTTCTGTTAACTCGTCAAATGGTTTTCATTTGTTTATAATGAGTTAGCAGCACTAGTTAAGTTAGTTACCAGTTCTGTTAACTCGTCAAATGGTTTTAATTTGTTTATAATGAGTTAGCAGCACTAGTTTAAGTTAGTTACCAGTTCTGTTAACTCGTCAAATGGTTTTCATTTTTTTTATAATGGGGGTTAGCAGCACTAGTTTAATTTTTCAAAATTATGTTTATTGACATTTTCTTAATACAGAAAAGAAAAAAACCCCAAAAAACAGAACAGAACATTCCGGCTCCTTGTAATGACAAGTGGAAACTCGCAAGTCCGCATGGGACTGTCTTCAATTCAAATCATGCCTCTAAGAAAGATGGTGGAATTGTCCAGACCAACGTATGTCATGAAGGGGTCCCAAATTCTGTGAAATACTTCGTCTCTATTTTGCAGCTTGCTAGTATTCAAGTATCGTTCGGTGCCATTGATTTTTGCCTGGTGCTTTATCTGTAACCCAATTCAGAAGGACACATTTCCTGGCACAAAATGTCAGTATCCTCTCGAGTTGCCTTTGATGTTTTCCACTAATAGTGACATTTGACATTCCTAGCAACATAGTTAATGGATCGCATACTGTGGCAGTAGAGACAGAGAATATCTTATCCAGTTCACCTCTCACAGGAGACCAAAAATGTTGTATTTTTCTACACGACCAGTAGCAATGTGTAAGAGTACCCACTTCGGTTTTACACTTGGGACAAAACGGAGAAAGCTCCGAACTAAATTTACGGCGTAGGGAAGGGGAGATATGCACCCGATGTAGGATTTAAATTTACAAACACTTAATGAGTTAGCATTGCTCCGTGCGCTGTCCCAATCCTCATCATTCATTTCCGTCCCCAATTCTTCTTCCCATAGCCCTCTAAGGCAAGATGCTTTTAGTAAATTATAAGACAATTTTATAGATGAGTTTGGTTGTTTGCTTGGTTTTTCAAACGGCATACAATTTGTTTAATAATAAAGACGGATTCTCTGCTAAAGCTGTTTGTTAGGAAATGAGTGAAAAGACAAACAAGGCCAAAGCGGTTCTTCTGCGTGAACGTTGGTCTTTGGTCTCTAAACATACAGGAAAGCCTCGGTTCCGAACTATTGATTCAACCTCTGGTTCTACTTCCAGGTCCAGGCGGGGTAAACACGCTGAATGGCGAGGTGGTCCCAGTTTGACGGCTGTCGAAATGATCGGTCTCGTCACAGCTGGCTGATTTACTGCAACCTCAACCTCATTCAACGTTAGAGAATTAGCTGGAATAACCGTCCGGGCCCTCCAGAACCTGAGCGATACCGTAAAACAGGGCAGGTGGTTCTGACTGTCGGGTCGTCTTCATTCAGGATCTTTGCTCCTGGCTCGGGCTGACAGCTTGTATCTCCGTGTCCACGAAGGGAAAGTCTTCATAATGAATCTCCACCTCCCAGCAGAGCAGCAGAGCCTGGGAGAGGATATCTGCAGACATCTTCTCAGCGTAATCCAGCATGGGTCTGCTGGCTGGCCGAGGGGCAGGAGAACAGCCGTCGGCTGGCGTCTCCTCCGGACGGGACGGACTCGTGGCCTCCGTCGTGCCTCTGAGGAGCAGCTTTCCTTCATCCTCTCCCCGCCTGTTGGAGCAGGAGCAACACCTTGACTCGTGGAGTCCCATTTCATCCCCGTCGCTGCAGAGAACTACAAGAACCAAGTATGTCAGGAGGAGGAGGCGACTCCTGCTGCTGGTGGCCGGGATGGGAGGAGGTGACTCCTGCTGCAGGTGGCCGGGAATGGGAGGAGGTGACTCCTGCTGCTGGTGGCCGGGAACGGGAGGAGGTGACTTCTGCTGCAGGTGGCCGGGACGGGAGGAGGTGACTCCTGCTGCTGGTGGCCGGGACGGGAGGAGGTGACTCCTGCTGCAGGTGGCTGGGACGGGAGGAGGCGACTCCTGCTGCAGGATAGCAGGACTTTGTGAGAAAGTATTTTCCCGTAAATTAGGAGCAGGAAAACTTGAAGTCGTATGAAATGGTTTGGTTCTTTCTAAAAGCCTCTCAAATAACAACAATAACATCAAACAGAACTCAGAGATGCAGATTCAGAGCAGAACGTTAGTTTTATTATTGGTTTTATTTTTATTTTTATTTTTATTTGTATTGTTAAATTTGTATTGTTAATTGTGGATGATTTATGTACGAAGGACTTTCAACGGAAACAAGACCGCAAGGGCTTTTTTGAAATGCTCCTCTTAGACAGGATGTTTGACTTTATTTGTACTGTAATACATGCTACTGTGTGACTGTACTTGTACTCTAACATTCTATCTAATAAATATATTCATCATCATCATCAACGTTCAGCCAGGCCGGATTTACTTCTCTAGCTCTTTAAATCGCGGCTCAGATTGAAACAGATCGTCCTCGCAGCCAATCCGGAATCCTGAAGGGTTCTGGGACAGACTTATATCAGGCAGCGTCGTTGCACTGACGCGTCTTTGGTCCAGAATGCTCCTCTTCCTCCCTCTGAGCGTCTTCCTCTCTGCGGGGCTTTCCCTGGAGACGAACCGGACCTCCGAGTTGCTGCCCGACGGCAGAGAGCAGTGCTCGGCCTGCGACCTCCGGGAGCACAGCAAGCAGATGCGGCTCCACGGCATCAGGTCGCAGATCCTCAGCATCCTGCGGCTGGACCAGGCTCCGAACATCAGCCGCGACATGATCCGCCAGCTGCTGCCCAAAGCGCCGCCGCTGACGCGGCTCCTGGAGCAGTACGACCCGCGCGTGGAGGACGAGGACGAGCAGCGCGCCACGACGGAGACCATCATCACGATGGCCACGCAGCGTAAGCAGACTGGAACCGGACGGCCGCGCGTTAAAAGTCGATTTTACGCACGGATCAGAAACCACTTGTGACGCGAGAGGAGTTTTAAAAACACATGCTTCTGATAATTAGATACTTTGTGCTACAGTTTTAAACTTGGATTAAATGAAAGGAGGAAGTGTTAAACCGGTTTAGGATGTCTACCCGTTAACTACTACTAACTAACCAGCATCAGGTGTTCTGAGGTGCGTTTGAGGAACACTCACCAGAAGTTATCTCTGCACTAAGCTGTAAATATCTTTAGTTCCGTTTTAAATATGACAAACGATTCTTTACACGCTCCTGTTGGCGTGAAAGATAAACGTCACCCTCCGGAGGTAAATCGTTCCCCAACCTTTGGATAAACATGTTTCTTTGTGGTACCGACACTTTTTTACTAAATTCATTTCACCTCTTTGTCACTAAACATCAGTTGTATATTATTTGGAGCAAATCATTCCTTGCTTTATACATGATTTGCAGTGACTTTATTACGTCACCGAGTTTTTATTTTCTTTTTTCAGCCTCCGTGGACGAGTTGTCCTCCTGTTGTCTGTTCAGCCTCAATCCGAAGATCCAACCCAGAAACATCCTGCGAGCTCAGCTGTGGGTTCACCTGCGGCCAGCGGACGTGCTCACCTCCGTCTTCCTGCAGGTGTCCCGCCTCAAACCAGGGAAGGAAGGAAACAGTACCCGGGTCAGAGTCCGCTCCCTGAAGATCCGCGCGGACGCCGGCGCCAGCTCCTGGCAGAGCATCGACGTCAAGTCTCTGCTGCAGACGTGGCTGCGTCAGCCGGAGACCAGCTACGGCCTCGAGATCAACGCCTTCGGTTCCGAAGGAGAGGATCTCGCCGTCACCTCGTCGGAGCCCGGAGAGGAAGGTCTGGTGAGTTCAGAGAGAACCCGGTCCAAGCAGACGCAGAGGTCCACCTCGGCTTTGGTAACGGCTTCCCTTTCGTTCCAGCAACCGTTCATCGAAGTGAAGATCCTGGACAGCCCCAAGCGGTCCCGCCGAGACTCCAGCCTGGACTGCGACGAGGAGTCCGCAGAGACCCGCTGCTGCCGCTACCCGCTCACGGTCGACTTCGAGGAGTTCGGCTGGGACTGGATCATCGCACCCAAGCGCTACCGCGCCAACTACTGCTCGGGGGAGTGTGAATTCATGCACCTGCAGCAGTACCCGCACGCACACCTGGTGAACAAGGCCAATCCGCGGGGGACCGCGGGGCCCTGCTGCACGCCCACCAAGATGTCCCCCATCAACATGTTGTACTTCAACCGCAAGGAGCAGATCATCTACGGCAAGATCCCCTCGATGGTGGTGGACCACTGCGGCTGCTCCTGAGGGGGGGGGGGGGGCGCGGCCGCACGTGCCTTTAAGGTCGTCTTTAAGGTCATCCATATACGCAGCAGAGAAAGATCTTCTTCAGCCAACGAGCCCATGGGAGGTCAGGATCTCGTATGTAGTTTGATTTTTGTCCCCGTGAACATTCACGGCGCGATCAATGTAAGAACCGGAGCGACGGACTCCTGCTGTCCCGATTTCAGCCCCGACCAGAACAAACCCTGCGGGGCGTCTGTTCCATGTTTGGAAAACACGAACCCGGTGACTCGGAGCCGACGGATGCTTCTCTTCTGTCCCGCAGCGTGCGTGCAGATTTCTCGCTGTGCTCTCAGGAGCGTCCCGGCGAGATGAGGTTGCAGGTGCGTTGGGGTTTTGTTCTGATGATTGTATTCCGTTGTTGGCTGGAGACGTGCTGCCATTTCCTTCCTGATTGCACCAGACGGGCGGAGAGACCTGTCAATCAAGGGGAAACGCATCAAGGATGACGCGGTAGAGTAGAAACCAGTCTCATTGTTGACATGCTGCAGAAGGAGAGCCTCCAAACAAGGTGTTTCATGAGCAGGGAGTGAGCTGCAGCAGCGCCTAGTGGACATTAGGAGAACTGTTTTGGATCCGTGAACTCAGAGGGAGGTTTGATCCCCATTTGACGCTGAGCGCAGATGTCCGGGCTGTTGTTGTGATCCATGGGGGGGGGGGTTCTGACCCAAAAGGTTCTGACCCAAAGGTTCTGCCGTCGGAACAAAAGGTCCCGTGTTGTTTTCATTCGCCGTTTTATTGCTCCATTTCTGTGCACCTGTCTTCAAATCGGTCCTTCAGTTAACACGGATTCCTAAAAGATTAAACGTCTTCTCTTATAATATACACGTGCACGTCACATTTCTGCTTTTGGTGCACTGAGATGAAACTTGGAGCAACATCTGTTACCAAACAGGACCAGGACCGGCCGGCTCCGGTCTGGACCTGCTCTCCTTGGATGAATGAATGAATATATTTATTAGATAGAATGTTAGAGTACAAGTACAGTCACACAGTAGCATGTATTACAGTACAAATAAAGTCAAACATCCTGTCTAAGAGGAGCATTTCAAAAAAGCCCTTGCGGTCTTGTTTCCGTTGAAAGTCCTTCGTACATAAATCATCCCCAATTAACAATACAAATAAAAATGAAACCAATATTAAATTAAATTACTCAATTGATTCAACGTAATATTAGAAAAACAAAAATAAAATGATTTTACTAAATGGCACCGAGAAGGTTTCTGTCTTGATTTGGGGCTATGCAAGTAAAACTGAGTCGATATTTGAAAATGCCCAACAGAAATGCAGTAAAACTAAAACTAAAACAGAAATGCAGTAGTCCTTTGTTACGATGGTGTGTTGTTGTTTTTATATCTGTCAAAATGCACGTTTTCTCCTGTGATTTGGGCCCTTTGTGTGAATAATAATAAAATCATACGTATATCCAGATATTATCACGTCGTGCTTTCATCGAACTCACAGATGCATTTGTAGATTTTTCTGTATACTTCATTAGTAGTTACACAATTAATAATAATACAAATATTTTCCTTGTACCATCCAAAAAAATGTTTAGCATATAAAATTTTATTTATTACATTTAGTTTTTCATAATCAGATGTTTCGTGTTAGAGAAGTTCTCCTGAATAATGTGGAAGTTGTTTCTGGGCTACTTTCTGTTTCTCTGAAAACACGTGGTGACTGGAAGCTCTTCTGTTTGCCGGACCCCCCCCCCCCCCTTGAATCCTCTGCACTATTTTGCTTTTAATGATTTTAAATATATTTCTCGCAGGTTGTCATCTGTAAGGCCTATGAAATAACAAATAGGGTATGTACACGTGATTTTGTGTTATTACTAAAATATCTGCATTAAAAAACACATTCTGTATAATTCTTATTAAGGGTGGGACTGCTAACTGAAGGAACAGCGGCTTTTCTCCACTGTGATTGGCTGCCCCGTTAAAGAGGGCGGGCGTATGTTGCTCGGCCTTAACGGTGATTGGACGAAACCATTTCCGCACAACCGCAGGTCCCTGCAAGCGGAACAGACCGAACATCTTCCGATAAATACGTTTCCGTCCGGAACGTCGCGTTAATTCGAGTTCTAAGGTAAGTTAAGTTACACTTAATATAAAATAAACACTTAATAAAACCTCGTCGCTTCAGCGTGGCTTTGCTAGCAGACGAAAGATAAACAGAAAGTAGTGCTTGTATGTGTTTCAGTCTATAACGGTGTTATTAGCTGTTACCGAACCGATCATCGATTAGTGTCATGCCATTCAAAACCAGCAAACACATCCGGTTCCTGCAGATAACTAATAACTAATAATAATAAAGCGACAGATTTTGTTTTTTTTACTCGACTCCAGAGTTAAAACCTTTTCATTCTCCTTGCTCACCACCAGATGGCGCAGTGGGGCCAACTCCAGATGCTGGATGCCAAGTACCTGGAGCAGGTGGACCAGCTGTACGACGACTCCTTCCCCATGGACATCCGGCAGTACCTGAGCAGGTGGATCGAGAGCATCGACTGGTGAGAAGGCCGGCCGCTTTTATCGCCTCCATTTTAAAAATGGCTTCCCTCCATCTGGTTTAAATGAACCCTTTCATCGGGGAGGCAGCAGCCTCACCTGCGGAAGCGTTTGTAGTTCTCCTCCTCTCCCTCCTCAGGGACACGGTCGCCACGCAGGACTCGTTGGCCACGGTTCGGTTCCACGAGCTCCTGACCCAGCTGGACGACCAGCACAGCCGCTTCGCCCTGGAGAACAACTTCCTGCTGCAGCACAACATCCGCAAGATCAAAAGGAACCTCCAGGTGGGGGGGGAGGGAGGGGGAGGGGGGGGGGGTTGTGGTTCAAAAACTGCAAATATAAAGAGGACTCGTGTCTGCAGGATCGGTTCCAAGATGATCCGGTCCACATGGCCATGATCGTCTCCAAGAACCTGAAGGACGAGCAGAAGATCCTCTTCATCGCGAAGAGCGCCGAGGTACGGCCTGCGGCCGGTCGGGCGCCGTCAGCGGACGGTTCTGTGTGGCGTTTCCATCTGTTGGACGCGTTTGTCCTGTCCGCAGCCGGAGGGGGACGGGACGGCGTCGGCCATGGTGATGGAGAAACTGAAGCTGGACAGCAAAGTCAAGGACGTGAAAGAGCGAGCTCAGGTGGGGGGGGGGGGGGGGGGCTTTGCGCCCGGTTCGTCGTCTGACGTCAACGCCGCTGAAGTGACGCCATCTTTGTCAGGCGGTGGACCAGAACATCAAGAACCTGGAGGACCTGCAGGACGAGTACGACTTCAAGATCAACTCGCTGAGGAGCAGAGGTGAGGGTGGCGCCCCCGCCCCCGCCAAGCCCCCGCCGCGCCGACGCCACCGGCGCCGCTTCGGGCTGAACCGTCTCCTCGCGTCTCTCCTCAGAGAACGAGTCCAACGGAATGACGCCGATGGAGCTGGACAAAGAGAAGACGCTGGTCGGGAGGATGTGCCTGGACCTCAAATGCAAACGGCAGGTGAGCAAACACACCTGGAAGCGTTGGGAGGGGACGGCGAGAAGACTCTGAGCTCCTCCTCTGCCCCCCCGCGCAGGAGGCCGTGCTCCAGCTGACCGACCTCCTGAACGCCGCCCAGGCGCTGCTCGCCGACCTGATCTCCGAGGAGCTGCCGGAGTGGAAGCAGCGGCAGCAGATCGCCTGCATCGGCGGCCCCCCCAACGCCTGCGTGGACCAGCTGCAGGACAGGTGAGGCGTCCCCTTCGCCTTCGCCTCCTCCTCCTCACCTCCTCTTCACCCCCCCCCCCCCCCCCCCCCCCCCCCGCAGGTTCACGGCGCTGGCCGACGGGCTCCGGCAGGTCCGGCAGCACGTGGAGAAGCTGCAGGAGCTGGAGCAGAAGTTCTCCTACGACAGCGACCCGATCACCCAGAAGAAGGCGTACCTGAAGAGCCGCTCTCTGGAGCTCCTGAACAAGCTCCTCTCCAGGTG